>NW_007577973.1:535266-603720 GCF_000690725.1 Stegastes partitus
TACATTTACAGCTTTGGATACCAGCTATCAGTAGTAGACGGTGAAAAGGATTTATAAACTGAAAAAAGGAAAAAGAAAAACTTTGGAATGATAATTGAATTGTCAAGGAGAAAATTAGATATATAGTTTTGGGTTTTAAGAGGTGCTCTATAACCAAAAATTAACACTGTTATTGTATAATTACTGTCATTGACATTGTTATTTTTATTTTTGTATTGCTGTAAATTAGAAATTCGCTTCCATAAATTAGAAAACAAAAATGGAATTATCTACAATTCAAAGCATGAGATACAATACTGCCATACAGGACAAGGGATGTACAAAACTAACAACCAATTCCTCATCACTGAAGGATCTCTTAAATTGACTAGATATTTCTGTTTTATCACCAACAAAACAATAAAATCATCCAATTTAATTTGTTAGCATCAGAGAAACAACATTTGTGTAACACTGAGCTCTTTGGCCTAATGTGAGGGACTGTAATGAAAAGGTGGATCAGGAGAGACCTGCAAACTTAGCCCCAGTAGTCAAATCAATGTTAACAGGTTTAGTCACTGAATTTGCCTTCAAGCTTTGACATTAAGTCAGTTTCTGTGCTCTATGTGATTTCTTTTTGGGAAAAAGTTGAATTTAGTGGAACATCAACCTGTATCAGTTTAAGATTCAACAAAACCTAAATGTTACTGTGGACAAGACCTTTCCTGACACAGTTATTATGAAAACCTCATTCCTCACCTCCTCTTTCACCTCCTTCTTGACCTGCTTCAGGTTGGCCCTCAGGTCCATGGTCACCTTGTGTTTTCCTCCCAGCAGAGCCTGCAGCATGGCGTCAGCAGACATACGCACTTTCTTCAGGGCGGGCTTCTTCACTCCAGCCAGCTCCACCACCTTCAGCTTCAGATCATCAATCTGGACACAGAGAAAAGTTTGTCGGTCAGAAGTTCAACAACACTTTGAATAAAGGAATAATCAAACAGATAACTAGTGATTATCTTTAACGTTTTGCTAAAGCAACATTTCACAACACATCTGCTTGTGTTGATGATGGTATGTTTTTTTTGTTTTTTTATTTTTTTTAAATTTTGGGCTGCTTTTTGAAAAGAATGTCAGCAGATAAAAATTAGCCAGTTGTGCTAACTCTAGCTCATTAAAACCTCTTTATTAATTCATTATCTAACAACATATTCTTTAAAAATTACTCAGGTACTTACAGAAATAAATATTTTCTCATTACAGGTTAAGTTAAACTAACTTCATCCATCATTTCTCGTGCTATGAAATATAACCTGTCATTTTATATGTTAGACTTTCAATATGTTAAGTGGTCATTTATATCCATCCTTTGTAAAACAAAAAAATCAAATCAGAAACTCATCTCTTTTGACATCATCACTTCAAGTATAAAATTACAGCCAATACTAAATAAAAAACTAAACTATGCACCCCATGTCTTTGTGTACATCTTTCCACAGATCCTCAGCTCTGGACAGGACCAAAGAAAAAAGCTCAGACAGTGTTGTGAAATAATGCATCTGAAGTATATAAAGATTCCAAAATGAGTGTCCCTAAGTGTACCTTCATCTGGAATGTGCACTGTAAGAGCAAAAGCATTTATTAATCCATTAACATATTTTTCTAACCCGTACAGCTGATGCGTTGTTGCATCTTCACAAATGCACAAAGACTGTTGTAAGAGTGACTGTCGTGGATGGTACATATGGAGTAGCGAGAGTGCCTCATTACAAAAATAAATCAATAAAAGAATAAGAAAATAAAAGTGGAAATAAAAAATTTAATTAAAACAAATGTCGCTTTAAAAGCAAAAACCAAAAAAATAAAAAAAATAAAATAACTTAAATAATCTAAAAATAAAATAAAAACTATTTTAAAAAATTAAAAAAATAAAACAAAAACTAAAAAATATTAAATTTATTCGTCTTTTTATTTCTACTTTTTTTTTGTATTCTTTTGTTGATTTATTTTTGTAATTTGGCACTCTCACTACTCCACAGGTACAGCAAATAGATATTTCCTTTAACAATCATAGATTTATATTTAAGTAAGAGGAGACCTAAAAAAACCAAAAACAACAACAGCAACAACAAAAAAAGAGCAACAGCACACATCATTATTAATCATTATTACTGCGCTTCACAGTTTTCCCTCAAAAATGTGGAAGTTTTCTTTCAAATTGGTGTTTAATATCGTGAGTTTGTGCTTTCTAATTACTCCCCATACTCTTCTCTGAGTTAAGAAAACATTCACTCTTGAGAGCTCATGAAACCAAGTGACTAATCTGCCACCATATGATTCACCTACTTCAACTATGTTTGTGTACAGGCCACTCATTAGGTATATAAACACATTTAGAATCAAGAAAGTTTGTTCCACAGCTGATTAAGTTGACTCAAAACGATATGTGGACATTTGCTTACAAAATCAAATCAGTGACAAACAGTTTGTCTCATTCACCTCTGTGTCGCTCTTCTGAACTTTGGCCTCGGCGTCGTACCTCGCCTCGTCGATCTTGTCGATGGCCTGGCTGAGCTTCTTGCAGAGTTCCTGTTGGTGCCAAGAACAAACACATCCCTTCAGCTCTCAGTGTCAAGTTGGAGGTACATTTACTCAAGTACTTATGTACAGTTTGACAGTACTTGAGTGGCTTTAGTGTATGTTACTGTAGATTGTAAACACAAAACATTTGATCAGTTTGAGATCTGAGAAAATATGAGAAAGCGTCATTCTGTAACAGCATGTAAATGTTCACAGGTCCCTCATGTATTAGTAATAACAATAAAGTCATGTTGAACCACCCTCAGTTGTTCTATTTTGCACAACAAGCACTTTTAAACTTGGAAGGAATATGTTTCACAGTGTGGCATTGATAGTTTTACTTCAACTTCTTCCAGCTCAGGATAAATGTGAAATTATTTAACGAATTTGGAAATATTTCAAAATCTTTAATCCTGCATAAAAGACTAATGTTCAAAACATTGATACAACGTCATTACTATGTTTATGACAGAGACCACATTTGATTTAGTTCATGTTGTGTAAGAAGGTTTTGTGGGTACTGCAAGAAAATGTCAGAGTGAAACCATAACCTCACTTTTTTTCACATATTAAACCTCAAGCTGGAGCTTCAAACATTACGATAATGCTGAAACACTGTCCTGTGATTCTCTGCATTCCTTTTTTCAGGAAGCTGCTCCACGTGTTACAGCTACAGCTACAGCTTTTTTCTTTCTTTTCTTTTTTTTTTTTCTAACTAAGAATGAAAGAAGTGGCACTGAGCACCAGGTTTAGTGTCAAAAACTGAGTTTTGGACTCACCATGAGGGCGTTCTGGTCTCCACTGAGGTCAGGAGGTGGGCAGTTCTCAGCCATGTAAGCCTCCTTCGCAGCTTCGATATCCTTTTTCTCCTGCTCAATCCAGTTGGCAGCGATCTGCAGCATCAAACTCTGTGGGGACAAGAAAACATTAATGTGCAAAATTCACACAAGCAAGACACCAAAGCTTTGTTGAAAAGAAAGTTTTTTTCTCACCTTCAGATGATGCCTGCGGCTAGACGTCATTTTCTTTCCCCTGTTACATGAAGATCAGACAGCTGTCATCAGGACTAATGACGAGGTTTTATCGTGTAATAGCTTGGCTGCATGGACACATTTTTAAAAATCTTTTTGCCCTTATTGGACAGGTAAGTGCAAAAGGAAGACACGGAAGTAGGGAGATGCATGGGGGAAGGACCTACAGTAAATTCACACCTACTGCCACTGTTATGGGTCAACCTGTTGAGCTACTGGGCTCCCTGCTCTTTACTTTTTCTTTACATTTTAGCATTTTGAGCAGATTGGAAACAGTTGGTACTGACTGACTTTGCTCAGACAATCCACCTTCCAGCACCACTAAATATCACAAATTAACACGTAGGATGTGTTAAGAAATAGCCGTCGAAGAGCACAAATTGTCATTTTTACTGTTGGTTTTCTTAAGGCTTAAACAATAAATTACAACAAGCACAGCACAAAAATGCTTGTCGGTGGATTTTGTTACCTTTAAACTGTGTTGTCCCCATTTCCAATCCTTCTGGCTAATTTGCTTCTAGTGTAGCATCAAATTTAGCACCCAGATATGAAACCATCTCATCTGCCTCCCATATTCTCACACTCATATTTTCCAAACTGAGCCACCAAGATAGATAAATGTAAACGTCAAGCTACTTATTTTTTTTAAAAAATGACCCAAGAATGATTAATTACATTTAAAAAAATTTAAAAAAACTTGTCTCAGATGAATGATTCATGTATTTAACCACTTAAATAGTCAGGGCTGTCAGTGCTAATCCATTTGTCTTGCTGTAGTAAGATTCAAATCTTGTTTTTTTTTTATTGTAAAAGAAAATAGAGCGACTGTCTGTCTATTTCTGCTCCCACATAAGAGCAACATGTACAGTTGCTGTCAGCGATGACCTTCAACCTGAACCGGGGCCTTCACATGTGTTCAAATCAGTTTAGAAAGCTCTCGGAGCCCAGCAGCAGCATGTCCACACTCAAAAACCTCAACAACTACGAAACTGACTGTAGTAAATTAAAGTGAGGTGAAATTCATGTTGACCAGAGGATGAATCCTAATGAATTGGATCCATGCATTTTATGAATGATCACCCTTGACAATGATAAAAGGCTCAAAGGGATTATGTTAGAGGTTGGGTCAGACAGATGCTCAAACCTCTAGACAGAAGATCTACACATCGTATTAAGACCCACATCAAAGTTATTCAGGAACTGACTTTGTGATCAGGTGTCTGACTTGATTATCAGTTTATTTAAGTTACAAACAAACATACTTTTAAACCATATCGAGGATCTACAATCTACTACCTGGGAAATGATTCACAACAGACCTGTGAAATAATGACCTGAGCCTAACGAGCTAAGAGTCTAAAATGTCTACAATGTCTAAAATGAAAAAGAAGAACAAGAAAATGTTACTTACTCAGACATTTTGGCTGTTTGTGATGTTCACACCCTGTTCAGAGAGAGAAAACACTCCGTTAAGCAGACAGCTCACAGAAAGCACACCGACTCTGTCCACAACTGAACTGGACACGTCTCGTTGCCTCCCTGTTATCGATCAGCTAGCCTTTGACCTCCAGCAGGAAAGACGATACACTTCACTATCATGAAAAACTGTCTTCCAGCTATCACAAACCAGCTAATTTTGGAAGGGTGGGGTTGGATACCAGCGCTATGGCACTCAACAGTTGCACCCTCTGCAGACATTCTGCCTGGAATTTAAGTTGTTACAGTGAGCCAAAGATCTGAGCACGAAATGCCACCAGCAAAGGAACCAAATGTGGCGCCAAGCATGTGGTGAGAGCAGTTAACACCAATTCCAACATCCCGCAGGCATGTAAAACAGCGGCTGACACCAAGCAGAGCTCAGGAACACGTTTGGATCACAATATAAAGTATCAGACACGATAAAAATGTATGAAGACAAAGGTCTATTTTCACATGAACCCTGAATAAATAGTCATCCCTCTGCAGCCAGAAAGGAACAACACCAATCCCATATCAGATCTCACACAAAAGAAGTCCTTTGTGACAAAAATGTGTGAATGATAGTCCAAAAAATCCAAATAATTGCTTCGTCTTTTAGTCAGTGCTCTGTTGGTCACCTAAACATGCAAAACAAAGTGAAATGTGTCAACAGGCAAGCAAGCAATTTAACATACATGAAGGATGACATTTGAATATGTACATGTACATAAATTAAAGTCTTTCATCACGGAAATTCCTTTCTCCAATTATTTTAGTGCCAAATTTTTCTCAGTGAATTACATTAATAATTCTGAGATCTGTAATATCAGAAAAATGTATAAAATTGTTTAGAAAAAAACTGTATCTGTCCCCAGATTTGAGACATTGAGCTTTAAATATTCAAACTCCAAGCTGGTAAAACTAATATGGATATTGTTTTAAAACTCTAATCACAAAAGTGTCAGCAGCACCATCCAATCCAATTCATGGCAAACTTAATTTTCAATACAAGTCTTGTCGCGCCAGAATCCAAACTTTCTGTACGTCCAGTCGTTTTCGCCATGATGCAGAATGTGTCCTTCAACACGTCCAACAATTCTCTGATCTGATTTCTGTGATTCTGACTCTTAGCGCAGCCTCTGAGGTCAGAGGTCACACCTTCAGCAGCACCTTTAAAAAACACTTAAAAGCATCACTGCAGAATAAACTGAAGTCCCACCTGTCAACCGGAGTACAGTGTGTGTTTTTCCCTGATGGAGCGACTAAAGCCGAGCCGCAGGAGAGACTCTTACCTACCGAACGTGACGAGGACGAGCAAGGGAAGAGGAAAAGGGGGGGAGACACTGCCAAGTCCCTAACAGTAAAGATTAAACAGGGTATATAGGGTGTAAAGCGCTGGCTCAGCAGGAAAGTCAGCACTGTTTATGGTAACAGAGCCACTTCAGACCAATGGGCCGGCAGGCTCCAGAAATACCACACAACTCTCTGAGGAACCTCATAAATTTCTGCCGCAGGAAACTGCCTTGGATGCTGGACAGACGCTATCAAGTTCACTCCCTCGGTGACAAATGAAGAGGCGATTGTTGCACAAGAGTCAGGCAGTGTGGACGACATACATAATGCTCACTGACTCCGTTTCCTTTATAACTATAAGATGCTGTTGGTCTTTTAAACTAACTCAGTTAAAATGAGCCTTCAGAAGGTTCAGTAAGACAAATTCAACCTTTCAAGGCTACAGTTTTAATTTAAAATCCCCTCTTTCCATACATTTGATTTTGATAGGATGAAGGCCAGGAATGATTAAGGCAGTTTGTCTTCTAAAAGCCATGTTTGGTTTCTTTTAAAACAAGCCAAAATTAGAAAATGTAAAGACTCAATAATTATCTCCACATGAAAGTCAGTTTAAAGATGTAAACCAAGAACTATGATATATTCAAGATTCTCCATGTAGACTTTGGAAATAAGTTGGTTCCTTTTCATACCAATGCATCAAACTTAGCTTAATAATAAAGAAAACATGTCAAATAATCACTGTCACACAACGATCTTTTATCATTTTTGGCTTTCGGACATTGTCGTCGTCATAGCTTCTGTTTTTAATCAATTATGACAAGAAACGGATTCACCACTTATGTTCACATGAGACCTCGGTACACACCAGCAGACTAAACATGGCCTACTAACATGACAGTACATCAAGTCTTTAAGACATGAAGAGAATTTTAATGCAACACTGAGAGAAAAATACGAGAAGAAGAAAACTGTGACTCACCATTTGTAGACATTGTGTGGCGGCAGCTGTGTTTATGATCATCACCAAGCGCAACAGAGGAGCACTGTGATTTAAAATATTTTGCAAGAAAGTCCTCTTTCATGGCAGGAACTAAAGAGAGAATATGTGCAGAAAGGAAAAGCAACCAGCAGAGAAACTAAGCAGGAAACGACTCTCTGCTAACATCTGGTGGTTCCATCTGAGCACAACGCTCACTACAGTTTGATCTTGTGTTAAAAGAAACCTATGTATATTAAATTCAGGCTTCGGTGACTACTTGACCTTGGAAACTTTTTCACTACTGATGATGATGTGCATATCTATGAGTTGTTTCCTTGATGCACAAATTAACAGAAAAGAATCGAAGCAAATCTATGATAAAGTTCAATCTTCTTCCTCTAATCATTGTCTCAAATAAACTCCAGCATCACAGCATTCTTATTCCAAAAAGAAAATTTAATTGCACAAGTTTTTCCAAACTCTCCGGGTTCTCCGGCTTCCTCCCACACAGTCCAAAAACATGTTGAGGTTAATTGGTGATTCTAAATTGTCTGTAGGTGTGAATGTGAGTGAGCTTGGTTGTCTGTCTCTAAGTGTAGCCCTGTGATAGACTGGTTACCTGTCCAGGGTGTCCCCTGCCTTCACCCTAAGTCAGCTGGGATAGACTCCAGCCCCCCCATGACCCTAATGAGGATTAAGCGGTGTATAGATAATGGATGGATAGAAGTTTTTCCAAATCCATGAAAAAGGTCAGATGTAACAGTAGACCTCAGTTGCAGCAGCCCAGAGGGAAGGAAACAGAAAGTTGGATTAGAAAGTCTTTAGGAAGTCTCGAACATCTTCTTCCTGTCGGCTTTGTCCTCAATGTTCTTACGCCAGTCACCGACTGCCTCTGTAGCCTGAAAGACAGACAAGTTCAGGTCAATAATGCAGCGTCCAAACACCAAGGTAAAGTCTATCAAGTAGTTATAAAACATGGTCTTACCTCCTCTTTGACCTCCTTCTTGACCTGCTTCAGGTTGGCCCTCAGGTCCATGGTCACCTTGTGTTTTCCTCCCAGCAGAGCCTGCAGCATGGCGTCAGCAGACATACGCACTTTCTTCAGGGCGGGCTTCTTCACTCCAGCCAGCTCCACCACCTTCAGCTTCAACTCTGCGATCTGAAAAACAAAAATACACAAATTTAAAGACCAATCAAACTTATACACACAGTCACACAGAGTCTCCGATTGAGTGACAACTGGCAACACAAGTGAGTCATCTTCCTGTAAGGTGACCCAGGTTGTTTCACATGATTGTGGGAAACTCTTTTTTTATTTATGTGTTTAATCACAACACTGCAAGTGTTGGTTTGATTTTGTTCAAATCCTTCAAACTGCTTATGTTTAGATTGGGAGTTTATTCATTCGTAACTATTTCGTAGGTTTGATTGTCACAGCTGCAACTTGCTGTTCAGCATGAAGCTAACCTTTGCAAGATCTGTACATGCACAACAATCTTTATAAACAAAATACAGTTAACACATATGGTAAACATGAATTTTGGCAAATAACAAGAAATATAAACATAGTGCACATGTTTGTTACCAGGAAAGCTCCACCAGATGTTTTTAACATGCGTGAACATAAAACCTAAAATACTGTATCAATTAACAATTTCAACTTTATTTTAGTGTATTTTTGTGATAATACTGCAGTTTTTAACATCATTTGTTCAGCTTAAAAAGTATGAGAACGCTGTCAGCCCAACACCGACTGCTTTAGATTATCAGGAAAATACGTTTAGGTTTCCACTGGATGCAATGCTTCACTATAATTTAAATTTTTAGAGCTGGAAAGCAAAAACAGCTCAAATAGGAGAAGACAAAATTACCTCTGTGACAGTATGTATTGTAATCTGATGTCCAACGTCACTGTCAGACCTCCTTCCATCACCTATCACGTGCCACACTCACAACATTTTGACTTGTAGGTATCAGAGTTTGTGCAGTAGTAGATTGTGAATGTCATAGTTAGTTATTTTTATCCTCATTATATGCCAGGCATCAAAACATTACAGGTGTTTTATAGCCCTCTGCCAATAACCTGGCTCCTTTTCTTTTTCACTACACGATTAGCATTTAATCACACCGAGTCCAGATTTAATTATAGTAGAAAAAAATCTGTTGAAAGTTACAAAAAGAAAAGGTTTACGTAGTCTTTAGACAGGGTATACATGCACAAAACCATATACTGCTCACACTAAAGCATCTACAACTGAGAGACGTACCTCTTTGTCTGACTTTTCCACTTTGGCCTCAGCGTCATATCTCTCTTCATCAACCTTGTCAGCAGCCTGGGCCAGCTTTTTACAGATTTCCTGTTTGCATGAAAAACAGACGTATCAGCCCATCACATTGAGGCGAGGGATTAAGTCTGAATGATGTGTTGCTGGGTTTTTTTACCGCCAGAGCTGCCATGTCTCCGCTCAGGTCGGGGTCGGGACAATTCTCTGCCATATAAGCTTCTTTGGCAGCTACAATTTCAGCAGCTTCCTGCTCCAGCCAGTTAGCAGCAATCTGCAGTATCAAGCTCTACAGGACAACAACTACTGTTAACACTGGATTTTTAAAATATTTTCTTAAACTGCATTCATTTATTTTGGTTAACTTGGGAGCAAAATCAGCTGGGATTTATCATAGTTGAAAGCTGTTTATCCAATATGTTAGCAATGGATAACATATTTCCACACACAGCAGACATGATTATTTTCTAGGGAAATAAATGGCACTAGTTTAGTCTTACCTTCAGATGATGCCTGCGGCTCGATGTCATCTTCTTTCCCCTTAAATGAATAAAAACATGTTTTAATCCCAACATTAAAAGACTCTAACAGATGTCTTCAGAAAATATTGGGTGTAATTGATTTTTGATTGTAACTGAATACAATATACTAGTTCTTCAAAGCTTCTTCACTTTGAACACCTTAGAGTTTGTTTATTTCAGTATTGTAAACAGAAGAAACATCTACTTACTCAGACATCTTGAATTCTTGTTGGTTTCAGACTCTGGTAATAATCAGAAAAAATCAAAAAGGACAAAAACATGAGACAGCTTACACTGTGTATTGGACCCAAAATTAAGCTCTAGAAGCAAAACAATATTACAATATCATGTTTCCATAATTTAGTCACACAAAAAAAGGCAAAATGATACTGGGTGATACAAGTTTGGAAAAGTTTGACCAAAGAGGAAGAAAATTAAACATCGAACCAAACATTCAAGGAAAGCTTTCAGTATTTCAGTTAACACTGCTTCAGGCCAACTTGTGAAGTGACAGGCTGTGTCCTACGTAAAGCAATGTCACAGATGGATATCAGATGATTCTGCTGCCTATAGCTACAGCCAGGCCTGCTTAAGCGAGGAAGAAGAGGAAGAATGGTGACCCTTCATCGTGTTGATCACAGTGTGGGTCTGACCACCTCTTAATGTGGTCCATCCCAATGTGCTCTGCACGTATTTACACTCTACATAAATTAATTTCCACTGTTCAGATCATTTGTGCAGATACAGATTAGATGTTAGTAACAGCTGTAGATGGGATTTTAAATTCAGTAGCTGAATTCCAATTATTTTTCATAGAGTGAAAAGTTCTGCGGTTGACAGTCTTAATGATGTTTTGGCGAGAGACATCAGCTCACATCAGGATCATGACTCGAATTCTTCAAGACTGACTTGAAACGTGCATATTTAATATATGCACATTTAAATTTACTCATATATGGGCTGCACGGTGGTTCAGTATTAAGCAACGTCACCTCACAGCTACAAGATCCAAAGTTAGGACACCTGGAATCTTTCTGTGTGGAGTTTGCATTTCTCCCCATGCAGCGTGGGTTCTCTCCAGGTTCTCCACCTTCTTCCCACAGTCTGAAAACATGCTGAGTTTAATTGCTGATTCTAAATTGTCCATAGGTGTGAATGTGCTTGTCTGTCTCTGTGCAGCCCTCAATGGACTGGCGACCTGAGTCGGCTGGGATAGACTGGAGCACCCCTGCGACCCTTGTGAGGATATATATATGTATGTATATGTATATGTCTCTGGTCTGTAGCCCTTCTGCAGTTTCTAGTCAACTTGTGTTGTCTTTGCTCATTTCTCTATTCAGGGTCCCTGGATCCTGAACCAATAGGGTCACTGCTAATTCTGGCTCAGGTTCAAAGGTCAGCAATGACATTTATGATGAGCTCTTTAAGAGCTGTAACATCTACAGCAGATTAGCTGATCTGATGTAGAAGAGCTAAATGCAAGAACAAACATTGTATGCAAATACAGAATAAGATTCATTTTGAAGGTGTCATGTTCCTGTCAGTGAAATGTAGAAATATTGTAGAGATGCTGCTCGTTATCTGTGATTGCATCACTTGTTTTTACCTTTAACCTCATAGGTTCACAGCTTTCACATGTCAGCAGTAACGTGATATTTGGGTTATTTTTCACCCAAAGGTATCTAGATCTGTAAGCAGCTTTTGAATCTTTAAGCTATACAGAAAAATAGAGAGAATAAGCCATAACCTGTTTAGTAGCTTGACACTTGTGTTTCACCTTCAATGTAGAATGTACGGATAATTATAATCACCAGTTAACCTCAACATGTTTTTGGACTGTGGGAGGAAGCCGGACAGAAGGCATGCTGCATGGTTAGAACACGTAAACTCCACGCAGAAATATCCCAGGCATCCTAACCGGGACGTAAACCGAGGATGTTCTCGCTGCGAGGTAACGGTGCTAACCACCGATCCACCTTGCAACCCAGCTTGTTACGTTTTTAAGATATTAGATTGTGTTCACCCATGAATATGTGACACCTATTAAGCTATGTTTTGGTATAATTTTGAGAACAGCATTGTACTGCTCAATGGTAGTCCGAAAAAGAATCTAAGACATGAAAACAGTACATTTAGGTATTTAGATATGTCACATGTGGAGCTGTTAAACTGAATCACTGTATTCAGCAAAAGGCGAAGAAGTTTACAGCTTTTCAACACTGAGCATTATCTTCACTTTAACCACTAAATCCACAAAGTAAAAGAGTTTCTCACCTACAAGGGACGATGAGGAGGGCAGCAGAGACTGACTGAAGGACTGGGAGACAGCAAGGGAGTCACACACTAAAAAGTGGAATCTAGGGGTATATATGGCCTTGGACAGGGATTCAGCAGGTCCTCTTTATGGCCATGAGGAACTTTCAGACCAACCAGACCAAAGAGCTCCTGAAATACCTTCATCCTTTGACCACCCACCTCATAAATTCTTCTTCAATGGCATCTGGTCCATCCGAGGTGGTCAGCAGTACACTATGGGACAGGTTGGGATGTCAGTCAGATGTAAACAGATCTGCAAAAGGATCCAAGAAAAGTGAGACTTAACTTCATTGTACACACTCTGTCCACTTCACCAAATGGAAAACTCATAAAAATCTTTGAAATATTGTGAGAACAAAAATAAGAGGGGGCGTTGTCCTTCTAAAGAGGAACATAAACTTTGGTTGGACAGTAGTCAGAGTGAGAGCTTCGTAGTTTTATATTTAAACTGTACAGTCTTTAAACTTAACTCCAAAAAGAGTTACATTAAAACAATCTGTAACATTTAAATTTTAAATGTCGCCTGAAACAGAAGATGTTGAACCAGGTTGAGAAATAATACGTTTATTAGCACAAATATCAAATCTTCATAAGGACAGCTAACACTAGCATTTGCTAGCTTCTGTTCCTTTGGCTTCGCTAACTTTACTAACCCTATGGTGATGCTGACTGTCCCTGTTCTATAAAAAATATAATATACACATGTCAACAGCAACAAGAACAAGCTAGCCAATAATTTAGATTTTTAATTACACATAACGAGGTGCAGAAGCAACATGTCCATGGCCTTAAACTCCTAGCAAAAGTAGCTAGCTAATGTACTGTAAGCATTTGATGAGACAAAAACGCCCAACTTCTGCTCGTTAGGGTCTGTTCCATTTTCTAATTTCTTTTCTATAGATTATATATAAAATCTGGGTCTTTTTTTTTTCTTTACATTTAAACCATAACCAAGATAAAAGTGTGACTATTCACCATTCATACAGCTAGCATGGGGTCTGAACAGTATTATAATGGATAATGCTACATTTATGTCACATTAAAATGTTTGTGGAACAGAGAGTAGCTACACTTTATCCATTTATTGTCTGTAAATGCATGCAGATGAGCAGGTAAAGAGATTTATGTCCACCTCCAAGTTGTAATTTGAAGTCATAGATGTTGTAAATGTCTCATATCACTACTGTGTTTTACTTTACAAAGTTTGATGCCACTGCTATGCTGTATGAAAATCGAATATCAACGACTACAACAGACAATTTAAAAATAGCAAACTACAATCAGGTCCATAAATATTTGAACATTGACACAATTTTCAGCATTTCAACACTGTACACCACCACAGACAGTGGATCTGAAATGAAAGATGTGCTTTAATTGCAGACTTTCAGTTTAAATTTTTGATGGGATTTATATCCAAATCAGGTGAACAGTGTATGAATTACAACACATTTGTTTTGTGCCCTCCAGCTTTTTAAGGGAGCAAAAGTAATTGGACATTTGACTGATGATCTGTTCCATGGCCAGGCGTCTATTATTCCTTCATTATTTCATATACAAGGAGCAGATAAAAGGCCTGGAGTTTATTTTATGTGTGGTATTTGGAATCTGGTGAAGTCCAAAGAGCTGTCGCTGTCAGAGTAACAAGCCATCATTAGGCTGAAAAGTCTAAACAAACCCATCAGAGAGTAGCAAAAACATTAGGTGTGGCCAAATCAACTGTTTGGTACATAATTAAAAAGAAAGAACAACTGGTGAGCAAAAGCAGCAGGATCGTTTCTGAATTGTTTCGAGCAATATTATCTGCTCATATTCAGCCAAATAATCCAGAACTTGTTGGACAATGATTCACAGTGCAGATGGACAGTAACCCAAAGCATACTGAGAAAGCAGCCAAAGATTTTTAAGGCAAAGAAGTGGAATGTTCTGCAATGGCAGGGTCATTCACCTGACCTGAATCCAGTTGAGCATTTATTTCACTTTCTGAAGACAGAACTGAAGGAAAAATGCCCCAAGAACAAGCAGGAACTGAAGACAGCAGCAGTAGAGGCCTGGCAGAGCATCACCAGGTTCAAAACCCAGCGTCTGGAGATGTCTATGGGTTTGAGATCTCAGGCTGTCATTGACTGCGAAGGATTAACAAACGAATATTCAAAGTGGCAATTTAATTTATGATTATGATAGTTTGTCCAATTACTTTTGGTCCCTTAAAAAGGTGGAGGGTACATAAAAAACATGTTCTAATTCTACACCACCACGTTCACCTGATTTGGATTTAAACACCCTAAAATTAATGCTCAAAGTCTGCACTTAAAGCACATCTTGATTGTTTAATTTCAAATTCAGTGTGGTGATGTACAGAGTCAATGTCCAAAGATTTATGGATCTGACTAAATTACTTCCATCTCATCAGATAGAAGACACCTGAAAAGGCATGAGTAAACAGGGGCCTTAAAGTTGGGAACGTTTCTAATGTTGTTCATGTAATGGACTTTACAGAATGGACTTAATCAGTGCTTAATTATCTCAAATTTAATCAGTAACAGTGTTAAGTTTGGTGTTTAGGTTGTTTTTTTTTTTTCTTTCCGCCACCTGCTGAACATCTGTAACCCAGTTTTTGTTCATAAATGACCCTTTAAACAACAGACTCTCAGTGTTCTGAAAACAACCTAAACCTCACAAACAGCTTTAAGACTGTTCATGTTCGGCAGTTCTGTGTGATTTGTTGCTAATAAGTCAGATATATTAGAGCATTCACTAAAAGCACATGTCAGCAAAACAACAACAAGAGGCACTTGGTCTTATCACCTTGTTGTCTGATAAAAAAAGCATGTAACCTCACAGTGCTCGTAGCTAGGAGCTTTTCATTACCAATATTGACAGATGTTTTTTTTGTTTTTTGTTTTTTCAAGTATGGTTTACCTCATCAATATCCACATTTATGCAGCTTCCAAATGTATTCAGACTATCCATGCCATAGTATCAGCGCTAAGAGAAATATTAAAGATTTACCTTTTGACTTGTGTCCATCAGAGCTGTTTCTGTTTATGTCAGATTCAGAACTGAAAACACAAAAGAGATGGAAATTAAATTAAACACTGAAGGTAAAATGTCATGTAATGTTATATATACAAAAAGTTAAATTGACGTGACTTACCTTCTGTGGGACTGAATAAGTCCATTTTATATAATCATACCAAAATGAATATATATATATATGTTTTTTTTTTTGTTTTTTTTTTTAGGAATTTGCATCAGAGAAAACAAAGTCAGCAGAGGACATTCATGTGTTAGATATCACCTGTTTTGCTCAGTACATTTGTTTACGAATTCATTCTTCAAACTATTTCCTAACCCTGTAAGTAAGTTCACTGTGGGACACTAAGTGTGGAACAGAAAGTCCTCTACTGGCACCATGTGGTCAAAGTGGAATATTTTTTCTCTGAGTTATCTCAACTTTCTGCTCAACATAATTCACCCCCCTGCTGTGGGTTCTTTAGTCAAACAGGTGTGATGACACTCAAGCAGTACGGACATTTATCGTTCTACTGAAGAGTAGGTTTAAACACTTGACTTTTTAAATAGTTAATAAATGATAAACATCAAACATATTTAAACATTTCTTAAATAGTTTAGAACACACTATGTTGTAGTAGTAATCAGATAACAATTGAACGGATAATGGAGAGAATTTAAGATTCAAAATGTCTTCATAGAATAAATTAAGCTGACCTAAAACACTACATTAATTTGCATTTCAAATATCAATATAGCTGTGTACAACTACATTATGCTTTATTGTAAACCATTTGTTTAATGTTTAAATTTTCCTCTTCAGTGTTAAAATAGGAACCCTAACCCCAACTTAAAGTATCGGTACCACTTTGGCAAGTTGTCACAATATTTGGATGCAGATCTATAAAGTTTGAAACTGAGATTTGCTGTCCTAAGAAAGGTGAGTGAAAATACAGAGAAAAAACATGTAATATGAAAATAATATGGTATTAAAATATCTCTATTATTATTAGTATTATATTCAATGTATATATTATACTCAATGTTAACCTCTGAAATACATAATGTTTTAAAAAACTTTAGGTTCCTTTGAGAGCTTTTGACTGTATCCTACAGTCCGTTTCAGCAAATTGTGCTCTGTTATCATTACTAAAGGAAAATGGTCTTAGTCAGTGCATCTTGAGTTTTATATAAATACATAGGCTGTATCTAAAGTCTATGAAAACAAAAGTTCAGTGGAGAAAACAAAAGGTATTTTCCTAAATCCTTGGAGTGGGAATTACAACGGGACATTTCAACATTCACTTTTCACAGCTCCCTGATCACATGACAACCTCGGATGTTACTTTTACATCGTACTAAATGGCTGTCTCAGTGATGTTGAAGTGGCAATCACTAACTAGATTATGTTCAGAGGCAATGTCTGAGCCACATTTATGTACTGTACAGCGCAGTAAGTGCATGTGGTTAGTCAATAACGGCATTTGGGCTGAGGTTAGCAAAAAGGTTGCAGTTTGGTTGAATAATAAGTGATTAATTAGTGATTAAACTGCAGGGTAATGATGTTGCCATGTGTTGTGAAATTGTTTCATACTGAGCATATCAATGAACATTTTAATATGTTCAGTAAACAATTTCTTTCCACTTGCCACATGCATTAATGAACATTTCCTCTTAATTTCTTATGAAAGGGGGTTGATGCACTAGAAAACATGGATATTGTGTCTTGTCCCTTGTTGACATGCACAGCACTACAGCGAGCACAACACAACCTCAATAGAGCAATCCTTCAAACAGAACTCGTGTTATAATAAAATTCAGTTCCATTAATCAGCTGCATCATGATGCTTCTACAAGATTTTGATTGAGAACTTTCACTTTTGCTCCAGATTTTTTTTAAATTCCTAATTAAGTTTTTAAAAAAAGTTTGTTGGAGGAAACAGAATACCCTGAGCTCATGTTAAAAGTCGCAGAAAAACAATCTTAACGTTGTAATCCTTCACTAAATTTGAGCAAGGTGTGTCATGTGCTTAGTCTGCAGTGTTCTGCATCATTGAGTCAAAGACAAAATATCTCATGACAGCAGATGTAGGAAAAAAAACACATTTATTACAAAACTAAGAGCAGGAGGTTGTCAAAAGTGAATATCAGAACAGGTGGAACACTGCAGAGAACTGTGTTCTCTCTTACATGAGACATGAAGGGGTCTTCACCGATCTAAACCACTCACTACATAAATGTACAGTAACAGAGCAGACTGAAACTTACAGATTTAATGAAACAAAAGGTATTTCAATTTAATGAAAAAATCCTGAAATTCAATAAAAAGTTATAAACAGCCCAGAGCAGCTACAGGAGCAGAGTTAAGTTCTTTAGGCAGCCTCAAACATCTTCTTCCTGTCAGCCTTGTCCTCAATGTTCTTACGCCAGTCACCGACTGCCTCCGCAGGCTGCAAGGCACAAACAAGGCACCACGTTCAATAACAGTCCACACCTCTTTCACTTGCTAAACTCTGCATGACCCTCCTTCTGCAAAGACTCACCTCCTCTTTCACCTCCTTCTTGACCTGCTTCAGGTTGGCCCTCAGGTCCATGTTGACTGTGTGTTTGGAGCCCAGCAGAGCCTTCAGCATGGCGTCAGCGGACATACGCACTTTCTTGAGAGCGGGCTTTTTCACTCCGGCCAAGTCCACCACTTTGATCTTCAGGTCATCGATCTAAGTAGACCAAGAAGTTTCAAGGTGAAGTCAAGCCAACAGTGAAGCAGTGATTTCATTTGAAGCTGCTGTGTCATTCATTTATATTAAATGAACCTCATGGGTGTGCTTCAGTCACACTGTACCTCAGAGCCTGACATTGAAATCAGAATTTTATGTAATTTAGTAGTTCAGTAAATCCTATTGATCCACTATGAGTCATGGTCAGTTGACATGTCTCGTCAAACTTGCATGCAGGTTTTCAAGGTTCTTAGCAGGTAGCTTGTTTCAAGCATTTTAGAGAACTTGCCACAGTTCTGTTATTTTAAGCTGTCCATTATGTTTAGATCAAAACTCTGTTGACACCATAGCAACCATTTTGTTCTTTGTGACTCTGACTGTAGTGTTTGGTGATTGTCGTGATGCAGAATGAATTTTGATGGCCTCTCTGGTGGATGACAAAGTTTTAGGAGGTGTACCTCTTTGTCTGCCTTGCCCACTTTGGCCTCCAGGTCGTACCTCTCCTCATCCACGCTGTCGATGAGGGCATGCAACTTTTTGCAGGTTTCCTGTAGCAAAATCAAACAGGTAATTACATTCTAATAACAACCCTTCACTGATGGACGATATGCTGGAATAATGACAGAAGACGATTGAAAGCATTTCTGAAGTTTTGACAGTCATTTTTACATAATGGAGATAAAGATACAAGCAATAGAAAGAAAGACACTTAGAATGACTCCATAAGTATTTTAGCTAAGCTTTGGCTTAGCTTTTTAGTTTTAAGTTTAGGATAATTCCAGTCAAGTAGTAAAGTGTAATCTAAGACTACAAGTCACAAACCAAAGATATGCTGATAAAGAAATGCTAGCACTAGTGTCTCTCACCATGAGGGTGGCCTGGTCTCCACTCATGCTGGGAGCGGCACATTTCTCAGCCATGTAGGCCTCCTTGGCAGCGACGATGTCCTTTTTCTCCTGTTCAATCAGGCCCGCCGCGATCTGCAGCATCAAGCTCTGCAGGAGAGACGTAAGTCAGCCGCTCAATGGCAAATAGAAAATGGATTCATTTGTTTAGTCCTTTTTACTTCATATGAACACTGATGTGAGTTTTTATTTCTACAAAGTCTAATTCAATTTCCCATGCAAGTGACTTTTTGTTTCCTGTCACTAGTGTGTAGTCCAGAAGCACACAGAGATTCAGATAAGATAAGTGCTCTTTCATATAGTGTCTATGAACAATGCAGATCAAAAACGATTTCCTTCTCCACTGTTTACTTCTGGAGAGTTTCAACAATCCCCACAATCTCTACGGCCTCCAGTTCATTTGTTTTCTGTGTCGACCTCTAAAAGCATTTCTTTATCAAGCATCTGAGTGCGTGCCACAGGTTTAGCAGTCTTCACCTGCATCCTCAAGTTTTTTATCTCTCCTAAGCTGCTGGTTGAGACTCTCCAGCCGCTGTTTTGTCACAGCATCAGGTCTGCTTTCCAGTCAAATGTCTCTTTTAACCTCCTTGAGGTCTTGGAGTTCTTCCCCGTTGGACAGGCAGATGTCTTGCTGCTATTAAGCTCTCTGCAGTTGGTTATTCAGCTTTTTCATTTCCTGGTGCATTACAGGAAGTGTTGGTCCTTCCTCTCATCTGAGTTTGTCGTACAGTTTTGGTGCTCCAGCATGTCTCTGGAGAAGATCCTGACCTCAGGCTGATAGATGTTACAGAGACTGGGATGCAGATGTTTGACTCTTATCCTATGTGTTGAATTGAGTGACTAAAATCATTCTTGTTGGATAATAAACTGAAAAATATTCATCAAGACTTTTGGACTTTTGGACCTGCTATGGTCATAGTTAGAATAAAATATATGAAGAGTTTATTTGCAACAACAGAAAGCTCCATCTTCACAAACCTTCAGAAAACCCACTTTTCTATCGTCTGCCTGAGACAATATCAATCAAACTTAAGTTATCTCTATTTTTTGTCATTTCTACTGAGTCAAATCCACTCAACATCAGTTTGATTGATATTATCTCAAGCAAACAACAAAAAATACGTTTTCTGAAAATCTACAAAAATGGAGTTATCTGTTTTTGCAAATGAATTCTGCTTATATATATGTTTACTTTTTGACAATGCAAATTATTTTTTATTAGATAAAGTTTATATCTTCTCAAAACTTTCCTGATATCAAATACAATACACATCACAGTAAAAATTAAACCACAATTAACTTTTGCAAACTATGTATTCAGGCTTCAACTAAATTGTGGGTATTGAACAATAGGATTAATGGTTTTGTTTCAATTTTTTAACCTTGGCCAGTTTAACAGGAAACACATATTTGAGGGGATTTCATTAGAACGTTTAATATCACTCCTTCAAATGTTACTCAGTCACTAGTATTGAGTCTGACCACCCCTGACAGGAACCACTGCGCTAAGACAATGTTATGGCGACTGCACAGTATGAACTGGCTAGAACTTGTCAGCTCGCTTAACTTGTGTTGTCAGAACTTGCTCTTTGTTTAAGTTAGAACATTTATTGGTAGCTAAATGTCACTAATAAATGCAGCTAAGAAGACAGAAGTAAAAGAGGCATTTTAGGTGAACAGTATAGTTCTAAGTTAGCTCTTATGACATGTTGATTAGGTGCAGTTTAACAGATTTGTATAAATGTCTGTACATTGCCTTGTCTCTGTATAGACAACAAAGTATTGTTGTTTTATTGTTACTAGCTACTGTAGTAAAAGATGAAATGGCAACCTACAAAACTGTCAGCTTAAGTTAGTCGACAGCTAAATGTGGCTAATTTACAAAGCTAAAATGGTAGAATTATTGAGGTGGTTGTGAGGTCTGTTAGCATAACATTTGATCATTAGTGGGGGGGTTTTCTTGCATTTATTTGCTCTACATTTTGTTTACATATTGGTACAGAATATAATTCACATTTTCATGGATTATACTTTGTCATGCAAAATCATATTTTTTTGAGTAGTAGCAGTAGTTTGGTTTTCATATTCCTGGGAGGTAAGGCTGTTGTCAAGCAGGAACACAATAACTCCAAATATTCTGTCTGTGTTTTTGACCTACCTTTTATAAACTAATTTTACAGTTTTCTAAACACTAAAAATCTTGTCCATGAGTCAGAATAATTAACATTTCACTTATATCCTGCTATTAATCATTGCAGTTATTTATTAAACTCAGAGGACAGAGTCCTACAAACAGCAGGAATCAACGAACTGTAGCTCTTGCTAACATTCCGCAAAAAACATATATTTTTTTTTCAGTCTAACCAGTTACACATGTTATCCTAATAACCAACATGAATGTGGCAATAGGTTGTTTTAAAGTGGGTGATTCACACCAAAAGTCTAAGAGTTGGCAAACCCGTTGAGTGTAATTCTGACTTTTTCCACTGTTTCTGTCAGTGTAACATAATGTTTACACAGTGTCATCTGAATTAGTTTCCAGGATGCAAAACCACAATAAATCATCAGTTGCCGATAAATTCAACAACAACAAATGTTATCAACATTATGGAACACGCTCTGGTTTTGACAGATGAAACCAGCAGGTGGCGCCACACCGCTTTAAACTGTCTCATGCCAGCTTTTGCCTCAGGTTTCTGTCTACTCTGTCAGCTGTGATGAAGACCAAGAGGATGACTAGGAGGTCGACTGAAGCCAATAAGTCAAGGCAGTGTGAGCTCGTATTTACTGTTACACAACAACCATACAGTGATCAACACTGCACAGTACAACAAGCACAACCTCATAATTTCCGGAAAATTAACCAATAATCCGCTATAAATTCTAATGATATTTTCCAAGAGTATCTTCCACAATTATATGGGTAAGGCAGACTTAAAAAAAAAGAAAAGAAAAATACAAGAACTTCATGTTTAAGGATCTGAGAATGGAGAACATTTAGAAAATTATGAGGTAGACAATTGAAAAATAGTTTATAGTTTCCTAAATAGAGCAGTATGTGGTTTTATTTGCTGATCATCAAATCACTTTGAAAGACAAAACTACGGATTTTCCTCTGCAGCTAAAACTATCCTACAAGTCAAAAATCTGACCTCACAGGACTTTCTTGCTTTAAATCCTTGAAATTCCAGCTTAATAACAGTACAACCGTATCCCTGAATTCCTGAGGTGTATTATTACATCATAGAAGCACAGTTGAACATATCCATAGCACCACACAATCAACCACAAGCACAGCTGAACTCAGAGCAGTTATCATGTCCAGGCGGGTGGAGCAGCTGCAGCTCACAGCGAGCAGCCGTACACTGTCAGGTATTTTATACACTTTCACTCACAGAAGACACAGGATGCTCCATGTACAACTACTAATTATTCATCAGATTCCCTCCTTTACATACTGAGTAGCTGAGAAACACACAAACATGCGGGTATAATTCATTAAATAAACAGAAAATTTCTCTCTTGTCTGACTAGTTCACTGAATGAAACTGATCTCTTTGTGCTACGAAAACTCTAAATGTTCTCCTCTTCTAAAGCAACTAACTTTACTTCTTTATGTTACCCATCAGTAGCTTTATTCCAGAAGTACTAGAACTAGTACAAAGCTGCCCGCTAAGCTCAGACAGACACCAACAATGAGTACCTTGAGATGATGCCTGCGGCTCGAAGTCATCTTTTTCCTGTGAGGGGCACAAACAACTAATTAGTTACATGTTCAAAGTGTTATACAGACACAGACGAAAAGATCCTGGCTTTGGTATAGTTTAGAGGTTTACTTTTTCCCTTAGAATTTCTGCAACTAAAATACAGAATGGAGGAGCAGCACTTACTCAGACATGTTGGCAGGTTCTTTTCTTCACAACCTGTTTGAAGAAAAAAACAAACAGAAGAAAATCTCATCATCACTGAATCGTATGAGAGACTCTGCTGCATGTGAATATCTCCTGTTCAAACGCTTGATGAGCAGCTGAGTGGTGACAGAGCTAAGTTTGGAGTTGGGTCAGATGTCGACACTGATGCCTGTAGTAAGCTCCCTTACAGGTGTTCAAAACTAAATATCCTCTGGGAGTTAACACTTCAATTCCTTTCACAGAGAAGAATCTCTCCAGCAGAATTTGCTGCGGCAGCGTGTTAGTTGCCAACACTCGTCAGTGGACAAACCCGTCACACACTCCAAAAACAAACTGGTCTCAACAAGGCAGCCGGTCCCCGAGTCAGATTTCAGGAGTTATTTTTACAGAAACTAATTTTCCATTTTCCAGGTTACAGGACACAAAGAGTCTGATGTAAAATTTAAATCAAGTGGTTACTAAACTATAATTTCTTGCAGTGTTAAATCCCTGAAAACAACTGAATGTTGGTGTTTAATTTAATCAAAATCTCTGTTTTCCGAAGCAAAACTTGAGGAGACTCCTGTCCAAGTCTAGAGATCAAACTTCTACATTTTCCAAATCAATCATTTGCTAAGCAATGACAGTACATTGATAAATAAATAAATAAACACAAAGGTGGTGAAGTGGTTAGCACAGTCGCCTCACAACTAAAAGATCCCCGGTTTGTGTCCTGGTTAGGACGCCTGAGACCTTTCTGCGTGGAGTTTGCATGTTCTCCGTGCAGCGTGGGTTCTCTGGCTTCCTCTCACAGTCCAAAACCATGTTGAGGTTAACTGGTGATTCTAAATTGTCTGTAGGTGTGAATGTGAGTGTACTTGGTTGTCTGTCTCTAAGTGTAGCCCTGTGATAGACTGGTGACCTGTCCAGGGTGTCTCCTGCCTTCACCCTGAGTCGGCCGGGATAGACTCCAGCCCCCCACTAGTGAGGAATCAGCAGTGTATAGATAATGGATGGATGGATAAACACGATAAAACTCTTTATCACAACAAGTTAATTTGTGTTGTAGCACCACTGTCCATGTAATGCCTTCCACACTGACAGTAACACAGAGTCCCACAACTTCTAAACAATCAAACTACGATCACGTTACTAAACTTTACAAATCGGTCAAAGACTGCAGTACACTGTACAAATATGTCAAATATATTTAACATAAGTCCTTTTTATTGTCATGTTTCTTTAATAGTTTTTTTGCAGACCAAACCTCCAGAAAAGTCCAGCCCGAGCACAGAGATATTCCCAAACCAGATGCTTTAAAGACAAAAATAATAATAATAATAATAATAATAAAAATCCCCCTTAAAAAGCAACAACATAGTAACAGCTCTGAGTCCAAGCTTTGATTATTTCAGCTGTTTCTATTAAAAGTAAAAATTAGTGTGATCAAAACTTCAATAAACAGTGGTAATCTGTTTTGTTGTTGTTGTTGTTCTAAATAAAAAAGATGGAGACTCTGAATATTATCCAAACATCCAAAAGATTTCAAGCAATCAAAGACCAGACCTAATATAATCCAAGCAAAGAATCTCTAAACTACACAAAGTCGTCCAAGGATTAAACATACACGAGAAAGTTCACAAGTAATTTTAGTAGTTTAAAAAAATAGGGCTGCACAAAACGCAATGTTGCAAACATGCAATCAAAAAAGGAAAAAACAAATGTCCAAAATGTCCAAAGCAGCCAAATGGTCCAAAAGCGTACAGGTAGAAATCTTCGGAGAACGTAAAAGGTAAATAAGAGCATCATCCACCCTCAACTCATTAATCGCAGTGCTGTTTAAACACTCTTCATCTCCTTCACCCTGGGTCACATTTCCCTTCACTTATTAGCAGAGCCCAGGGGTCAAGATCTTTCATCACCTTAGCACTTCACCAACAGGTTTCTCCAAAACACTAACAGACTCCACGCAGCAGCCGTTCTGCATCCATTTACAAGCCGGTGAGACATGCAGCGCGGAGGAGGAGGAGGAGGAGAAAGAAGACAGGGAAACTGGTCTCACCTACGACGAGACAGAAAGTCGAGGAGAAGGGCAGCAGTGGCAGTGGGAAGAAATCTGCCCTGGGGTTTATATACGAGGAATAGGATATGGATATGGAGCTCCTGTTTATGGAAATGCAGGATCCTCAGGCCAATCGGCTGGCAAGCTCCTGAAATACCGTCATCCCCTGCCAAGTTCACCCCATAAATCAGACGCTGTCAAGGAGGAGCCTGATTTCATTTTTGGACTCTGCTCAGTACCACCAAGGCACTATAAAAGGGATGAAAAGGATGATGATGATTCATATTTGCTATAAAAACCAATCACTTGACCAGATGATCACGGGACGAGTGAAAGCAGAGGGACAGGACAGGCCTTTCTGCATTTTGGGGAGTGTTTTTAGCTTGTTATTGTCCTGAAGATGCTTCAGAACCCAAAGTTTACGTGATTTCAAAGAAGAGCTGTTTTTCAAACTGGATTTGGGAATTTATGGGAATGTGTTGATCACTTAAACAGGTTCGAAGAACCATATTTACATCCTTAAAGTGCTCTTAGAGGTTTTTTCGAAGTTACAAAAAGTGTCTTCTTCTTTGCAAAAGCTGCATAAAACAGAAAAACACAGGTCTGAAAACTGTTTATACTTCTACTGTTTACAGATTGAATGGCAGCTTTATCTTTGCATTGTTTTTGTGAATAATTTGCATTACATTTAATTATCCAGAAGTAGATCCCCTGAGAATCTAAGGCGTTCTTAAAGTCAACCTCCATTTGTGTTTAAAACTCACAGTGTGTCAGACGTCAGCCTGCGAGCTGTGGAAATGTCTCATCACGAATTAAGTACAAGTTTCTCATGAAGGACACGTCATTTCAAACTGGCTGGAACTCATTTCCCAGCATCTCCCTGCTGTCACTGCAACTTGCAGATTTCAGCTGTGGGGTCTCAGCTCAGATGGTTTTCCTGAAGGCTATAACCAGCAGAGCCTGCTTCTCCACAGCTGCCTGACACCTCGAACACAGGAGAAGGGTAAAGGTTGGCATGCATATTAATAAAAAATCACGTTTTTACGCTTGAAAACTCAATCGCCTTACAAGTAGCTCTTAAAATCTGCAATCTGATACTCGGTAAAACATAAAAAAAGAGCTATATATTGCTAATGTCTGCTGTTAGTGCCTAAGTTTAGCTTTCCCTTGAGGTTAGAGTGAAGGATTAAGGCTTAGTTTGTTTGTCTGGATGGTTAAGATACTTTTAAGGGTTTTGAGGGATACCGTTTGACAAGATCAATATCCAACAGGAATCAGTAGAAACTGATGCTTCAGAGTATTTTTTGATTCTAATTTTTTGATAATTACAAGGAACAAAGCTCTTAAGCCCTAAAATACACAGTGTAAATTGTAGCAAGGACTCAAGTTTACCTTAATTCAGAAGATGGACCACAAGACCCAAGGTTTAGTGGTCATCCAATAATGAAAATATAGCTCCAGGAATCAACAGCTGATGACCTTTAGTCTTCTGATCTACAACGTCCTTGTTTATAACTTCACAGTGTTAGAAAAGTCACTAAAACCCTGTCTTGATTTTCCCAAATATCAAAATCAAAGGTGCGACGAACCTGCTGTGTTCATCGAACAGACTGTTGTGAGTTCAGACACAGGCTCAAAAGACAGAAACCACCCATGAAACTTTGATATCACTTTTTACTATTGCCCCAAATGAAGTGGTTAACAAGCTTGCATCTCTACTGTCTATAAATATCACATAATTGCTGGCTGGCCTGGTTAGCATTTCATCTTGGATTGCTGATCTGAGATGTGGATCTGCCCTGAGAAAGGCTTCCAGACCTTTCTCTGGCTGCAAAGGCCCCTCTCATATTAACACTTGTGCTATAAAAATATGTGGGCATGATTTCAGGTAGGCAGGGAGGCAGACTTTCCATGTGGGTAAAGTTACCTCTGCATGAAATTCCTCTCTCAGAGAATTTACCTGAACAAGAATGCTTTCTGGAACATGTAAACTTAAGGCTACAGGAAACTGCAGGTGGTTTGCAAAACACTTTGCAATTTTGTCTCTTTAAAGACCTCCCGTCTTTATTTCTGTATTGTATATCTGTATTTGTATCATTTTAGAATTACTTTATTTACTATATTTAAACAATAAGACATTTTGCTTGTTAGTCAGTTCCATAGACAATCATATGATTGCAGAATAATTCCTTAGTTTTTTCTGATCTGCAATCTCCTTGGTTTGGCCTGGTTAAGGCAACTAAGAACAACGTGTTGCCATTTATCAGTTTTGGCCGTCCTACTGATATAGATTTATTGAAGATCATGTTAGTTGGACTGTCAGTCAGTAGACAGAAATATCTCAGTCTCTACTGGAATGTTTGGCGCAGACATTCATTGTCCCCAAATGATCAGTCCTAATGGTTTTGATAATCCTGACTTTGCCCCTGGAGCCACTTCCATCCATCCATTATCTATCCATCCATTTTCTATACACCGCTTAATCCTCATTAGGTTCGCGGGGGGGCTGGAGCCTATCCCAGCTGACTTAGGGCGAAGGCAGGGGACACCTGGACAGGTCGCCAGTCTGTCACAGGGCTACACTTAGAGACAGACAACCAAGCACACTCACATTCACACCTATAGACAATTTAGAATCACCAATTAACCTCAACATGTTTTTGGACAGCTGCAAGGTGGCGCAGTTGGTAGCGCTGTTGCCTCGCAGCAAGAAGGTTGCCGGTTCACGTCCTGGTGGGGGCACCGGAATGCATGTCCTCCCCGTGCAGCGTGGGTTATCTCCGGGTTCTCCAGCTTCCTCCCACACAGTCCAAAAACATGTTGAGGTTGATTGGATGGATGTTTTTGGACCTTGTGGAAGCTGGAGAACCCAGAGTGAACCCACGCTGCACAGAAAGAACATGCAAACTCTTAGAGCCATTCTAATTTTTTTGTTGTTGTTTTTTGAATTATCTTTAATCTACAGGATGAATAAGTACAAATTTGTTTCTGACATTCAAGTAACCATAAGGATACGCTCAAGTAAATTTCAAATCAAGTGATTCTCTGAATTTCATTTACCGTCGTTATCATCATCAGGGTCACTATCACATGACAAAACCTAGTAGTAGTAATAGCTGTAGTATAGTCATAGTAAACATGTTCCTCATCAATTTAAACCCCTAAATCCACTTAAACTTTTATATTTCACCCTCCACTTCAGAGAAACGGCTATTTTGAAAAAAGAACTACACTTCCAGTGGTGTTACAATACAACGTGATTGGACACGCCATGAAATATGTAGTTCTTCTTGGGGTTTACAGCTAGGGTTGTGTTTTTGTTTTAATAAACTAAAATAAATGTATTGAGGTACTTACAAATGTGCTGCTGTTGAAACATAATCTGTGTAGTATGAAATAAGTGTGAAGAGTATATCATATTGTGGTAATGTTTGTGTTTTTATTACATCGGAAGTGTTTGGGGGAAATCTCCGCTCGTTGCTAAGGCAACCCTGTAAGCATTGGTCAGTGTGTGCGCACACATCTGTATAGTGATCTCTGTAGTTATTAGTGTGGACGGGCCATAACAGTAAAATTGGTTAAAGCCTGACTGTTGGAAGAAAAAAACGACAAAGACATCACAACATATGCGCTGTCTAAAACGTGTGTCCCAGACAAGAAAGATAGGTCCAGTTTAAATGTATTGGTTTGAAATTCAAACACGAAAAAATTGGGCAAATCGTTACTCTGGACACGAATCAATAGATTAAGTTTCGTGACTATTTCACGAATTGCCGTGAGACTGGGTTGTTTGGACACATTCTGCTGTTCCACCATGTGTCTTATTGCATTACATCCTGGTCACAGGCAGGTGTGACGACACTTCAGCCTGCGTCCTCCCTCTATAAAAAACTCCTTAAAGTATGAAATAAAAAGCCAGTAGGGGGATACAAAATAATAAAAATACAAACAACTCCTCATTTTACTTTGGTGAATGCTTGAAATATAAATATATTCATAATCTTCAGATGCTCTTGTCAGAGGATGTCTGGCCTACCCAGACAGCAGCAGAGCCGGTAGGACTACATCCACTAGAGGTGGCCTCAGTTCAGAAAGACAGCCTTTGGTGAATCTGCTTTCTCAGTCAAAGACAAGGGGAAGTGGAATTCCATCCATGCAAACAGATGGATTTGCTGTGTTTAAACCAGTTTCAAGGTTTGGCTAAACCCAGCATACAAGTGTCACCATGAATGACTGCCTTGTATGTGTTGTATTTATTGCATATTCTATTTATTGTCTCATGTTGATGGACTTTTTTTTTAGCCTTTGTGCCTTTATTTGACAGTGATAGAGAGAGACAGGAAAGTGGGGGAGAATAATGGGGGGAGGATATGTGGGAAAGGGCCACGACCGGGATTTGAACTCATGACCTCCACATTGGGACTGTAGCCCTGTATACGGGGCGCCAGCTCAACCCAGTGAGCTATAGTGGCGCCCACTGACCAGCTTTTTAATGTGATTGTAAAGCACAGTTGTTGTTCTGTGGTTGTTTGCTGTCTTTCTGCACAGAGACAACAGGTGTAAATAGCTGCGAGCTAAACTCTAGTGCGTTTACATTTACTTCTATGCTGTCCCTGCAAAAAAAAAGTTTGTTTTTTAACAAGTAATTATGTTCTCCATGCAGCTTATGGGCCCTTTAATAGGTCCATAATAAGTTTAATAAGTGATTATTTGGAAAAGATTGCTCTGCTAATAAGGTTCCTAAAAGACTTGGATGTGTTTTGTATGGACACCCTACACTCTGTATTTAGAAGCTCCAGGTTCCAAACACTGAAAATGGCAGCAACCAGAAACTGCAACTCAGGGCTTTAAAAAACGTTAATGCAAACCAACAGCTAATCTCACACTCCCCACACCTGTCTTTACATACAATATGAGTTAACACAACATACAAAATGATTAAAAGCATCTGCCCTTTAACGATATTTGCTTCTGAAGTTAACTAAACCTAGAATCTGCATTTGCTACTTCTTGGTCTAGTTATCAACGAGTTGAGAGTGAGAAAGTACGTAGATGGACTAACAGACATCAAAGTGCCTTTAAATGTTGCTCTTCTTTGTCATTTAAACCTACGTATTGTTGTGTAGCCAACAATAAAGCTAATAAAAATGTGTTTCAGTATTTGGGTACATGATCAGGGGCTTGTTTAAAACCAAGGGTCATAAGTCTATTTCTGATATATAGCTAATAAATACTAGTCCAAGGATTTCATACAGTGGTGCCTCCAATTTAATACTTTAAATACTAGTAAAACTTTGTACTTTAAATACAATAAAAATACTGTTCATATAACCTAAACTTTCAGTCTTTTAGTGAATAATGGTGAGATCATCCTGACAGAAATGTTGGAAAACAAAACAGAATTGTGGAGAAATCCCTATGAAAAGTAACCAGAAAAAAACAAATTAGCTCAACTAATCAGAAACCAAAAACCTGTCTATATTTACAAAAGTATTTGCATAATTGATCTTCGAGTTAATTCTTCACCAGTAATCCCCCTCAGACCCCCTGGCCAGAGGTACTAACATAGGGGGCCATGACCCTCCTCACTTATCACCCCATGTGACCACCTCAGAACTGATAGATATTCAAGTTTGATATCTGAGTGCAAGTGAACACAGCACGATGACTCGGCAGTCTGCTGTACTGTTGAACATTATCGAGTGCTAAAGACATAGTTTGTGCCTTCAGCTGATGGAGGAACACATACAAACCTCAAAGCATTAACCAGAACTAAAGTTTAGTTTTCTGTTCCCAACAGTTTACAAGAGTCTTTCTTCTGAGTTTACTAAATCCCTGCAGCATTACACAGCAGCAGGATCCATATGAGTTGTAACTTTATTACTTACTTCTGATTATAAATTATCACAAACATGGAGACAGTTTCTATCAGGATTATTTTTTCCAGCAGAATATTTGCAACAGTGAAATGAATGTACATATGGATGTGTCCTCTCTAATCACTAAAGTAACTCAAAAATATGTAGAAATATTAAGCCACACATGTCACATATCGACATAATGCTTAGTCTGGAAATAATATGAAGAGCTCATTTGCAAAACGTATAACTCTATCATCACAAACCTTCAGAAAACACACTTTTCCATCTACCTGAGACAATATTAGTCAAACTTAAGTTATCTCTATTTTTGTCATGTCATTTCTACTGAGTCAGCTCCACTCAACTCAATCCATCCATCCATCCATTATCTATACACCAATTAATCCTCACCAGGGTCGCGGGGGGGCTGGAGCCTATCCCAGCTGACTTAGGGTGAAGGCAGGGGACACCCTGGACAGGTCACCAATCTATCACAGGGCTACACTTAGAGACAGACAACCAAGCACACTCACATTCACACCTACGGACAATTTAGAATCACCAATTAACCTCAACATGTTTTTGGACTGTGTGGGAGGAAGCTGGAGAACCCGGAGAGAACCCACGCTGCATGGGGAGAACATGCAAACTCCACACAGATAGATCTCGGTGTCCCCACCAGGACGCAAACTACTACTAGCTATTTGGAACCTTGGTCCCGAACAACTAAAATTTTAACTGTACCTGTATTAGTCTGTGCACATGAGCTAATTAGTAAAATTCCCTGTAAAATAAGAAACCAAAATATATCAGTATAGGATTTCTTAAGTCTCATTACTCTGACATAGCTTTTAACTAGCCTCTTTGCGGCAGTAGCAGTTACAGTAGCGTCTTTTTGCGTTGGTCCTGAAGCCAAGATGGTCAGAGACCCCATCTTGCCACCCCTATAAAAAATTCTGCCACTGACCAGCAGAGTTATAAGCATTTAGCAGGTCAGACTATAGGAGTGAAGGCTCAGGGAAAAGGTGGTGACAGGTCTGAGTGAGGCGTAGACAGCGGAGATTGAACAGAGTTTGAGTCACGCTGGGAATGTGGCGGCAGAGGGCGATGCTCGGGGTCAAGTTCATGGTTCTGTCAGAGAGATCGGCAGGTGTTTTCTACAAAGATGCTTCACTTACAACTCGAGCCCCAGGAATGTTCTGTATCTCAGGTCCGAGTTTGGAAATGCAAGTGAAGCGTGTGGCCTTTCCTCACTATGTGACGGCATTAATAACTATATGTGTATGTTTACATGGAGTTTGATTCATACACCTGATGCTTGCAGTATCTTACACAGATCCAACCACCATCTGGTTGTGTTTGTAGCGTGGAAGAAGTGCCCCGCAGGGATGGTTTGGATTTACTGCCCGTCACAAAGGCTTTTCCTGTGTCAAAATACCATACATCACAATACATATATATGAGCCAGACAAAACTCTTGGTATGAATTAAAACAAAACTTGTTATTTTTAAAGTACATCAAGCTTGAAATCATTTACTAAATTTTATTTGTTTCTACCTGATTTTTTGTAGTTGATTTGAGTCACTTGATTTGATTTTACACATGTTCAACTGTGCTAAACTGTACTATGATGAAAACCAGTTACCCTACAGTCCCCTGCAGAACAGACAGTCCTTTTTTTGTTTTGTTTTTACCTGTAAGTTTGAATTTTTAGTGCCCTAATGTGAAAACATCTTACTTGCAGACAGTGAAAGAAATATGACCAGGACCTTGGTTCAGCAATAAATCTAATGCACTGTGTCGTCACTGTACAAACGGTCAGTTGATGATTCAGAGTTGGTCAAATGAGAGATCTTGCTTGTCTAAGTTCACCAGCTGTGGAACAGCAGCAATCCAGCTGAAACAAATGACAGTTATAGCCTGAAACATTGCTGGTGTTTCCCACCGCTGACATTTCTGTTACTGTAAAAACTGTCTGATAATAATGCTCACTGAGTGAACAAAGCTCAAAAATACAAACTGATGTAGAACTCAGTTTGAAGTTCTAAACTGAGTTCTACAAAGTTCAAAACATGAGCAGAGTGCTGCAGATCGTTTTAGTGAACTACTGTTATTGCTGCTCAATAAACATTGTGGATTCTTATGTGTGCTAGAATGCTGTGCAGAAGGATTGTTTTTTCTTTCTTCTTTTTTTTTTAAACCAAATTTATAACTGGTTTATTATTACTGACTGCCTGTTTTGGATTATTATCATTTTTTAAATTATCAATAGTTTTTAGTAGTAAATTCAGTAGTATTTAATTTATCATCTAAAAAAGTCACTGACAGCTCCTGAATATTAGAACTGATCAGTTTTAACAAGTTGACAGTTTTTTATTTACTCTAAACAGTTATATTTTCAGTGTTTGGTGCAACATCTTGTGGCTATTAGAGGAGCTACAGCAGAACAAAGTCACTCAGGACACTGACTTTCCAGCTGCTGTGGCTGCTGCTTGCTTTATACCACTTAGAACCTGCTATAGTTTCACAGAAGCATGGATTGCTGATGAACTTAATCTTCGTTTAAATTCTAAGAATCGAATAACTTGCAGAACATCTTAGCGATGGATAGAGGTACACAGACTGTGACATTAAAGGGGACCAGTGTCCTCGTAATACTCCTCTACTCAGACAAACATGATACCAGGTGCTGTCAGAGACTACCAGCATGTTTTGGTGTCAGTTTCCTTCAGCAGAGGACACTCGCTTCCCTTTTAACCACCTTCTTCTTTCAGTTCAGGTTGGCATAAGGTCAGTACTCCCAGCCAGGGAGATACAGACTGGAAGAAGAGGATATAAATATAATGTAAATACAGCTGACCTGCAGCTCCAGACTTTAATTCTTGCCTCCCCATCAACTGTGGTGTGAAGGGAACTTCAATTTACTGATCAACTACTGTATTTCAAACTGAAAAGTATCTTAAAGATACATTAACTTTAATAGTTGTCATGAAAACAAATTCACTTAAGTGTCTGCCCTTACTCTGTTTAGTGTCCGAGATTTGCCGCTGACACTGGAATCTTTGTAAGAGTGGCACACAACACATGGAGAACTATTTATCACATTAGACTGTAATTAAAATTCTCATCCAATATTTGTAATCTAACACTTTAACACTAAGGCCCGCTGCATGTTTGATTTAATGTAGATGTGCTGAAGTATGTGACATTGAGAGCAGCTGATTTTACTGATTAACAGCCTTCATTCAGAGAGGAAGAACTAATCAGTGAAATGAGGTGTGGCCCGCTTGACTGAAACACAAACCTGTCAGTTGGACTGCAGTTTCTGCCACAAATTCATCACACTCAACTGAAGTAAATCTTCAGTAGTGTAGAATATGGCTATGTTTTATCAGGCTCAGAGGTCTGAAGAAAGTTTTAAAAATCAATTTAAAAAAGCATTTATGGAGCATTTATGCCCACACTGGTGAGTCAATAATAGAATGTGGACAGGAAATAAAGCTTTCTTTGAAAATATGCATTCACATCATGATTACTTGACCTACATTCCTCACAAGTGTTGTGGACAGGAAGGTGTTAACTCAGTTTACATGTTAACACAACTGAGACGCAACTCTGCACATGGAGGAGGCAGAAAGGTGTGGTGGAAAGTTTTAATGAGAAACTCATATCTGGCTGGCAAAGCAGCTACAATGCTGTTGCTGCCATTTTCTGTTCTATTACTACAAAATAATCAGCATTGTGTCCTACAGTGTTGTCATGCTTTTTGTTATACATTGTTCAAAAGCAGAAGTTCAAAACCAAATAAAGTATTTTATTTTAGCCAGAAAATATTAGGACCCATAGACTGTAAACATGGACGTAACGGCAGAGTCTGAAAGTGAAGTCAATGTGGAAGATCCTTAAACCTGCATTCTTTCAAATGGCCAGTAGGGAGCGACTCCTCTGGCTGAAAAAAAAGAAGTCAGATTGGACAAAAGTTTATGAGAACATGCCATTACTTCTCTCTTGATCTGTTACCTCAGTAATTTTTTTTCTAATAAGGTCTTACAGACTAGTGTCTAAACTTTTAAAAGACAACATGATATTTATTTTGTAAATTAAGGTCCCATTTAGTGTAAAATAGACAATAAGGCAGACTGTGTTTTAGGATGGGGCTACCTTGTAATCAGCAAGTTGCTACTGTATCTCTATGGGTAATAGCTTTGACTTCTCAGTCAGACCTATCCCATTTGATCCAGTTTAAAAAGAGTAAGAAGCAGACTGCCAAATGCCAACCTGGTGGTTTTAAAACAGTGGCCGCAAACCATATGGTGACATCACTGTTGCTATGTCCATCATTATACAGTCTAGGCCCTGATCTAAGGTTTAAACTTACAGATGTACACAAAGTACAACTATGGCATCACAGTCATTGTCCATGTGCACAACTATAAACTGCAAGTACATCTGACACAATAATTTACCGAATGACTCTTGACTTTTATTGGAAAGACACTCTGTGAGAGCTCATCCATTCTTCTCTGTGAGCCTGTATCGTTAAGCAAATTAGAAGATATTGTTGTGAGGTACTTCCACACAGTTTTACCTTGAGCAGTAAGGTCAGCGTATTGGAGATTGCAAAATGCGAGCTCCCCTCTCTCCAGATGGCTCTGCTTCTCTGTTCTCTTATTTCTAAATCTGGCAGGTGTGAGTCTAAGTGAAGAGGCAGCTGATATTGCAGGATATGATACAGCCATAAGCAGAGGTCAAATATAACCTGCTTTAACTCTGAGGAATGAGATGCCAAACACACAAGACATTGTTGAGGCTGGTGCAAAGTGACTGATGCCCCATTGATAATATTCAGCCACCCAGTGTACCCATAAACAGACCGTCTTTTTGGCATCACGTCATGGCATACTTTACTGTCAGTGCAGATGAGAGGCTGACATAACCAGGATTATTATGGGACTTAACAGCTGTAATACTGGATGGAAATACAAGCCTGTGGACTAAATGCCTGACAATCTAATAGTTGTTTCATGTTCTTAATCGAGTGTGACATATGACTGTTTGGTCAACAGGTAAATGGCAAATGATGTATTTTCACAAGATTTTGAACCTGTGAGTGAATGAGACCTGATACAGAAGCCTTTAAACAACTACAGTGTTTTAGATCCTCTACACAGCAGGAAGAATTCTGCTGGAGAACAAATCCAGTTTGACAAACAAGCATTAACATTGCTTAAATGTTACAGCACATAAAGAAAAAGTTGGGGTGGTGGAGACAAGCATGGTGGCAAACAGTCATTTTCAATTGCAGTTTAATCTTTAATAATTTAACTGCAGAACATCAACAAAAAAAGACTAATGTGGGATAATGATACTTCGATAAATGTAAAACTAATTAGATAAAAACCTTGATTGTTTGATCTTTTGTTGGAGGTTCGGTGACTGGATGACACCTTCCTGATGCATGTTTTATTAAAGATGCGAATATGAGAGGATGTTGCAAGTCAGCTGATGGTAAACAGCTGATCAATGAACCAATGACTGTGAAACAATGTAATATTGTAGTGAAAATGTAGTAATATTACTTATGATGTTAAAAAAATAATAACAATTAACAACCATTTAGTGAATATTAGGAGCTGGTTTGTCAAGCTAAGGGCTGCCCCTGTAGCCCCATGAACAGGGGCTGTAGTTCCCTGACGCAGCGGTGAGTTCGACTCCCGCTCATGACAGTACAAGGTGGCTCAGTGGTTAGCATCATTGCCTCGCAGCAAGAAGGTCGCCAGTTTGCGTCCAGGTGAGGACACCCGGGATCATGGAGTTTGCATGTTCTCCCCGTGCAGTGTGGGTTCTCTCCCACACAGTCCAAAAACATGTTGAGGTTAATTGGTGATTCTAAATTGTCCGTAGGTGTGAATGTGAGTGTGCTTGGTTGTCTGTCTCTAAGTGTAGCCCTGTGATAGACTGGTGACCTGTCCAGGGTGTCCCCTGCCTTCACCCTAAGTCAGCTGAGATAGACTCCAGCCCCCCTCGACCCTAGTGAGGATTAAGCGGTGTATAGATAATGGATGGATGGATTTGTCAAGATAACCTGCTGGTGCTGCTAACTATCTGGTTGGCTGCTATTGTTATGAGTTACGTTTATTTACTGAGTCAGTCATTCATATAACACAGTTGGTGTGAGATATTAATAAGTTAAATGAGAATGCACTTTCATTTCAGAAATAATGAGTCCGTTGAACTTTGGGACTCCATTACCCATGATGCTTGGGTTCAAGGCAAGCACGGGATTTTGGGTAGTCAACAGCCGGTACAGGTGCGGGAAGAAATTTAGTTTATGCTCCTAGCAGGTTACGCCGTGCCATGAGCAGGAGCTGCAGTTACCTTTGTGTTCACTAAAGCTGTTCACAAAACAGAAGTCCAGACTCTTGTCTTTTTTTGAAAAACACTGTGGAAACCATTACAGCTATTAAACCACTGGAGAGGAAGAGGATACAAGCGAAAGAGTGACAGTCAAGCATTAAATGGTGGCAAACTATTTAAAAAACAAGATGAAAATATGGCATTTCTGTTGAAGTATTAGTGTGTAGAGGGTTACAGTTTCCTTACTCTTCAACACTAGTCGTTAAGGGAACATTTAGAAACAGAAAGGCTGTAAATGTTTGATCCAGCGTGAGCAAAGGGAGGATCGGGTTTGTTTACTACAGGGAAGTTAATGAGCGTACCTCTGCACCACATCAAACTGGGTCACATAAAGTTATCTGATCTGCAAGAAAAAGAAAGAAAATCCAGTGACTTGCAGGGAAGAATTGCTTTGAAAACCAAAAATAACAAGCTTTAAGTAAATTACTCACCTGTTCTTCTGGCTGGATGAAAATACTGAGACTTCCCTTTTTGCAATGCATATTAACACCAGAAAGCTTTAACTCGATAAAAATGAATCATAAGTATCAGTAATACTTCAGTGTTTGCCCTGACACGCCTCCAAATGGACAACACAGGTTTGATGGCTGCAAAACAGTAAAATCAGAAATATCTGTTTAAGATTACTTTTTAATTTTTAAATTATTATAGTTTATATAAAGATTAGAACCAAAATAATTTGCACCTTCTGACAGTCTATTGTCCAGGCTAACAAATGTTACCTGATAGTTAACTGTGGGTTACAGTGAGCACTTTTTAAAAAGCGTTTAAATCTACACTATAAAGGGTATAACGTCAGGGCAGGTAGGATTTAAACGGGCAAGATAAGGACAAAAAAAAACTGTTAAGGCAGACATATCTTTCTGCTACTTGTTAAACCTTCTTGCATTTGCTACAAATGATTACTTTCTCACTTTTCCTGTCTCAGTCCTCAAACACACACCAAGCAACGCATCCCAAAAGGTCAGAGTAGCTTTAAGCTGAGCAACAACACTGTAATATAAAGTTAAGATCAACATAAATTCTACATTTACACTTTATGGGGGGGAACTTAAACTTGAGCTAAGTGTTTACAAATTCAACAAGCCTGCAAACCAGATGAATATGAAGCTTTTGTGTTTAATGTGATAGCAGAGAGACGAGGAAAGTACATCACATTTTCTTTTAGAAACATGAAATTGAACGAATATGTGGTTGAGTACAAGCTGTCGACTGATTTATACTTCTGCAACAAAGGAGCCACAATTACGTGTTGGAAGCAGCCTGATCATTGTACTCGGATTGATTTAATTGACTGTCACCGAGCAGCCATCTTTGTGTCTACAGAGACAGAGCTGGGTTTCCATTCAGAGGGTTACAGTTTCCTCGCTGCTTGTCACTGGAAACTTGACACTTCATGGTTTATTTAAAACTCTTTTTTTGGAACAATGAAAAAAAAAATGCCAATTGCAGTTTTGAGGAGGCTGTATCATTGGTTCACCAGTGTTTTGATGTAGAAGCATAAGTCAGTATTTACAGAAGAAACGTGGGATAGTTTCATCACTCATGTACTAACTGACACCAGTACATCCAGTACAAATACATCACAGGAAAGTTTCCATACAGGCAAAGCAGAAGGTAGATTCAACTGAAGAGTTTCCTCCAAATTGAGATATCCAAAAGCTATAGAACTATCAGTGCACATTACAGATATTCCACATTTTGAAACTCAACACATGCCTTAAATAGAAGTACGTGTAATCCAATCGACAAAATACAGGCCATTTATAAATTAGTGTACCACAACAGAAGCTTAGGAAGTACTACAGTTTGGCTCCACATGTATACCTTTGGTTGATTCAGCATGATCTAGATCTCACACTGTTAACTACTGGAACCTCAACAAAAGTCAGAGTCAAGGTGGATATGCAGCCTTTTGGGGTAAAACTCTTCAGTTACAAAGACATTAGACCTCAATTCTGTCCTGAAAGTCACTCTTAATCTCAACAATTGATTCATTTAACTATCAAACATCTTCTTCCTATCAGACTTGTCTTCAATGTTCTTACGCCAGTCACCAACATCACGCAACTGCTTGTCCTGCAAACACAAATAATAATAATTCTGTTAGTTCAGAGGCTGATCTGAAAAATGGCACAATATGAACAAAATGCTGCTGATGTTTTTACACCTCCTTCTGGCAAAAATGTATTAGAAACAAAACTTTAGAGCGTGTGTGGTTCTGTTGGGTTGTAGACTGTGTAGACCTGGTGAACCAGGCAGCAGCTCACCTCCTCTTTCACCTCCTTCTTGACCTGCTTCAGGTTGGCCCTCAGGTCCATGTTGACCGTGTGTTTGGAGCCCAGCAGAGCTTTCAGCATGGCGTCAGCAGACATGCGCACTTTCTTCAGCCGGGGCCTCTTGAACTTTCCCCTCAAATCCACAATCTTTATGTTGAGGTCCCTGACCTTCAAGAGGATTCAGGATAGAAAAAAACAAACAAACAAAACCCCCGAATGAATTAAATATGAAATTATCAGTCATTAAACAGCAGTGATGCATCTGTGTGACTGTGAATGGAGAAGCTTCTGTTCCAAGGGGCTAGCTTACGTTTAGGACTAAATTCATGATCAAGTACATTTAGCTTTAAAACAAAATGAAATTTATGGAAGCAATAATCCCACCCACTCATAGTGGCCTACTAAAAGATAATTGTGGTTTATTTCAAACACATGTTTTCCATTAATGTGGCTCAATGGGTCATGCTAACTTTATACTTTTGTTGTAGAGATTCAGGAAAACAAGAAGTTGCATAAAGGCCAGCATGGTGACTGCTGCCCTTTTGCTAAGTGCATTGAAGATTTCCGTTTGGGCTTACTTATGTCTGACAAAATCATCTGCATATTCTGAAGCACTCCCTGACTTGTTCACATGTGTGAAGCTGATTTTCTGGAAACCAACAGCTAAAAGCAATTTAGATTCTCTCATGGGCGGTGACAACATACCGATATCGACTTATCGGAGTCATATCAGTAAGTGGTTTCACACACCGACAGGAATATCTCTTTAATCACAGGGGAGGTCCCTTGCCACAGGGAGCTGCAAAAGCAAGTCAAATGGGAACTAAAACTTGCTGATCTTTCCTATAAAGACAAAGCGGAAACTGTGCATGGCACTGGAAACTCTCACCTTGCTTGGGAGTATGTAAATCCATGGTAGGCATCCTTTTTTTCTTTTGTGGCAACTCAAACTCCTCTGAACTCACAAATGATCTTAAGAGCATTTATAATCATTGCAGCACTCTTGATTTTAGTAAGGAATTGTTCACATAAAAATGCCTCCTCGGGACAGACAGACGTACGTGTTTATAGGGACGTGGTTTTTAAAATCTTCAGGCGAGTGAAGGAGTTATTATGCATTAGCTCCAGAATGTAGGGGCAGCAGTAGTTCTGAGGGCTGATACACTGAGTGATTATAATAATAAACTCTTACAAATAACACACTAACACACTAGACATTTAAACTTGGGCTGCAAGTGGTCGAGATTAGCACCGTCGCCTCGCAGCAAGAAGGTCGCCGGTTCACACCCCAGTGAGGACACTCTTTCTGTGTGGAGTTTGCATGTTCTCCCCGTGCAGCGTGGGTTCTCTCCGGGTTCTCCGGCTTCCTCTCACAGTCCAAAAACATGTTGAGGTTAATTGGTGATTCTAAATTGTCCGTAGGTGTGAATGTGAGTGTGCTTGGTTGTCTGTCTCTAAGTGTAGCCCTGTGATAGACTGGTGACCTGTCCAGGGTGTCTCCTGCCTTCACCCTAAGTCAGCTGGGATAGACTCCAGCCCCCCATGACCCTAGTGAGGATTAAGTGGTGTAGAGATGATGGATGGACATTTAAACTCCAACAGTGGAAAAGTAAACAGTGAGATCACAAATACATGTATTATTCTACTATAAACAGATTAATGGAGAAGCGTAGATGTGGAAGGATAACAGAACAGCACTTGATGTGGGATCGGTAGTGCAAACCCTCAACAGAATGTAGGAGCAAAAAGTCATGTTTTGTTTTTTTTTTTTAAATCTTAAAATCTACTCTAGTGAGAGCAAAAAGCAGAAACGTTATATAAGTACATGTAACTGTGGCTAAAAGACAAGTGTACCCAGCGCTCCAATAAAGATAAAGTAGAAACACTTTAGTTTTGATATAGTAGTAACAAAATGGCAAATAAACACAAATGTCATTACTGTTGTGGTCAAACTAATATCAAGCCTATTAATATAATAAATAAACTTGAAGGAGTGTCTCACCTCATTCAGTACCATGTTGAGTTTAAACTCTAGGCAGTATCTCTCCTCTTCACTGATGTCAATTTGCTCATGAAGTTTCTGGCAAAGTTCCTGAGGATGACATAGAAACATTGAGATCTTTTGTTGAGATATTGTCAACCTTAAAGCCACAAAACCTCACTGAAAATATGTGCTTGCAATTCTCTTATATGACAAAAAACAAACAAACTTTGAATTATGTGGTGACAGCTCAACACACTGCAGCTTAACGAAACACAGGCACGGAGACACAACATAGTATTGTCAAGAAATTATCTTCACCAATTTGACAGATGGTGTTGTGTCATTCCACAGTATTTCTTTGTAAGTTTTTGGGGTCCGTCTGTCGAGCTGTTAAGCCATGGCTCTATTGTTTTTACACTCATGAACAGCTGTTGGCGCTGAGCCAGGCCAAGCCATCATCAGGAGAGAGACCGGACATCCCCGATGAGCTGGAGGAAGAGGGGATGCAGGGCAGGAGTGAAGCGTTGGGACAAAAGGAGACGCTACAAGCCGTCCGTCCGTCACCATGGGATACGTGAGGTCTCTCCCTCACAGGCTGGAAGAGCTACCAGCGCTGACCCGGCTGCAGTGGGAGTATCAGGAGTGCAGCCTTATGTTGTTCATGGAGTCATGGCTGAACAAACTCACTCCGGACTCGCTCGCAAATTTGGGCGGATTTTCACCTGGTCAGAGCGGACCGGAGCTGGAGGGAGAGTGGCAAGAAGAAAGGCTGGGGACTCACCATGTATGTGAATGAGAGATGGTGTAACGCTAGCACGTTAGTGTTAAAGAGCAGCGCTGGAAGGATGTTGAACTGCTGGTGGTTGGTTTGTGGCCATTTCACCTGCTGAGGTAGTTTTCACACATCCTGGCAATTGCAGTTTGCATCCTCCCCTCCGGCTGATGCTGCTGCGACCTGTGAACTCATCCATAGTTCAGTGTCCCAGCTGCAAACATCACACCCTCAGTCTCTGATCGTCATCTCAGGAGACTTTAATCATACATCGTTCTCTACCACTCTCCCCACATTCAGCCAGTGTGTGGACTGTCCAAACAGAGACGGTGGGGCCTTGGACCTGCTGTGTGTGGACATCAGGATGCATATTACTTCATTATTGTTATTTTCTTGTACTTTCTTGTAATTTTTGGATGCTGCTGTGGCGTGTACATTTCCCCCCAATGGGGGATCATTTAAAAAGTATTCTATTCTATTCTTTCATAAGAAGAATTCTGTTGGGTGAACAAATGAATCACTTGTGTTCATTTTTCAGTTCAACTGAACTGTCAGTGAGTTGTGAGTGAATGTGCAGAAAACATTCAGTGAGTGAAGGATTCAAGTTCTTGGATCAAGTAATTGAAATGCGGACAGACTGTCTCCTCTCACTGTGAGTGAACCGTGCATGTTCATTGAATCATTTACTCTGAAGGAAAATATATTTCTGCCAGACAAAGCAGCCAGAGTAGGTCTAATTGTATTAACCGTGCTCTGGGTTGATTGACTATAAGTGAGCTTGTCTCATTGTGAGTGCTGAAAGTAACCAGGTTAAAGCCAGTAAAAGAGTCTGATTATTGGTTACTTTCTGTATTTCCTCAGATTATTGGAATTGATAGTTATTGATGAGGAAAATGCTAATGCAATGTTAAAAGTACATATCTGTTATTATGGATGAACTTGTGCTCATTTTCCAACACTTCTGACAGACAGTTGACTTTGGTCACAAACTACTCCATGGAAATTTCAAGAAGTTCACCAGAAAACATCAGAGAAAAATAAAGATAGTTCTTGCATTACTTTTCCAAATAGCCTCCTTTAACTTAAACGATCTTGGTCCAACAATGCTCAGGCGTCACTACCCCTCCGCAAAGGAAGGTGACATCTTAAATGTCCAGATTTGGATGACTTCACTAACTCTCTGACCCACTCAAGTGTGGGTTTTAGTTTGGAAAACAGATAAAAGTCAGACAGTACAGGTTGGGTCCGTAAGGTTCATGGGGCAACACTTAAAAGCCACATTTGGCTGCTTCGGCCTCCGGTGCTGTGAGGACGGATGCATTGTCCTGAAGCAACAGCAGACAGCTCAAAGGTTTCCTCTGCTTTTTTCCTTTGATTGTTTAAAACATTTGCGTTTTTGTGGAAAGTGATATGAGGATTTAGAGTATACAGTTATGCTCCACAATGGGAGTTCCCCCTTTTGTTGATAGCAAACATGTCCCGGGGGTGTTCTTCACTGCTTTGTGCCCCCTGCAAGCATTTCCATTGTGGTTTGTGCTATTTACAGCATTTTACCATTCGCTCGTGGTTCTGTACTTGCCCATTGTTTCTGTGTTCAGTTGTTTTTTCTGTAAAATTTGGCCCCACAATCATAAAGTCACATTAGTGTTTTCTTAACTTGCAGTGTGTTGAGCTCTCAAGGCAACCACATAGTTCTTAGAAAGCAGGATATGTAAATGAAATATTTGTTTGAAGCAGTTTATCCCGGACTGACCCGGACCTGAACAGTCTGTGTTATTTTTCTCACCACAAGCTCATCCTTGGAGTAGGGCAGCTCCAGAGGAGGACATTTATCTGCCAAGAACTTCTCCCTCTCTCCAGCCTTCACTGTTGATTCAGCCTCCAGCAAATTGTTGGCCACCACCAGCATACAGCTCTGAGGATTTAAGCCATCACACCATGTCAAGTTAGATGAAGAAGGTGCAAAAGAAAATGCACTTTCTGCTCTGCTTTGTACAGCAGAAATATTCTTACCTTCAGCGTATGCTTACGCCTCGCAGACAGCCTCTTCCTGCAGACAAACACAGTAGATTTGTGCAATTATGTTTAAAATAAATTCTGAAATGTATGATTATTATTATTCATTCGGCATCGACAGAATCATGCAGTGTTGATAAAATGATTGATCTGGGGTTACTGATTCACTTCTTTTGTTGCATTACTACTACATTACTTCACTCTGATCCACAACGAATAGGATTCATCATGTTTGCAGATGGCAATGATGCATAAATGTTGATTTAATATCAGACAATGACTGGAGATTTTGATCACATAAAATTGTATAAACACTTGGATCTGCTTCAAAACACTACATGCTACACAACTATTTGGCATCTGTAAGATTCTTTATAGCATGTTAGCATAACATGACAAATGTAGCCAACTGAAGGGTTAATGCTAACATGATAACCTTAGTATGCTAATGAGATATTAGCATGCTATGCTAACATGTTTACATGCCGGATTTTACCAAATACCATGCTGAAAGAACATATGGGAACATGTAACACACAATAAACACAATAAAAGTTTGCATTCCTTCACAATAGGATCACTTGTTCCTTGGCCTGCTGGCCTGACTTGACTACCCTGTACAGCAGGGGTGCCCAATCCTGGTCCTCGAGAGCCCCTATCCAGCATGTTTTAGATGTTCCCTCTTCCAACACACCTTATTCACATGATCAGGATCGTTATCAGGCTTCTGCAGAGCTTGATGATGAGCTGATCATTTGAATCAGGTATGTTGGAAGAGAGAAACATCTAAAACATGCTGGATAGGGGCTCTCGAGGACCAGGATTGGACACCACTGCTGTACAGTCTTAATACATTTGTAAGATAGTCTGCTGGACAAACAGGCCAGTACAGAGACTCCAACATAATTTAATTGTTACTCACTCAGTGGCCATGTTAGCTGCAGGATCTTGAAGTTATCTGGTAGAAAAACAAAGCAACACAGAGTTAAAATTATATTTTACCTTTAGTAGTTAAAGTGGCAAAGGTAAAATGTTTCTGAGGGGCATTTGTCCAACATCTGATGAAACGTATACACTTCTACAAAAGTAGATGTCAGCAACACCAGCTGACAAACAAAACAATGATATGATCATGTCACACCTCGAATGCTCATGCTCACTGGAGCCTGGAATCAGGTTTAGTTTAATAATATGGCTGTGTGGAGCTATTACTCAGTAATAATACAGCTACAAATATGGGTAACAAGCGCATAGGATTTCACTCATACATTGTCAGATTTGCAGTTAGAAATGCTAGTATGATGTAGTTTTTCTAATTAGACATTTTTAAAACCCTGTCATCCTCCTGTAGATGCAGACAATAACAAGTCATTATTAAACATTTTTGTGCACCACCCAGTCTGCAGTTAAAAATGTTAATAACAAGTTTATTAACAGAATTTGGTCCAGATGTCCTGCAGCTGTTTTGCAGAAGCAGACAAACAGCATCAGGCCCTGATGAACTAAGAGATAAACAGACAAGCAAAAATGTGCTTGATACAAGTTTTTCTTATCCATGTCGCATCACTTATCAAGAGAGCATTAGTATAGTTTATTAATCATTAAAAATGTATTATTTATTTATAGGCTGTGAACCTTCTTTAAATGATGTTTGTCGTGCTTTTTTTCTGCTTTATTGAACTAAAAGGCCATTGGCTTCCATTCATTCCTTGGTATTAGCTCTTCAGGTTGACATAAACAACACTTTGATTATGAAATGGTTCTGAAAATACGACAGATTCATGGAAGAGCAAACACCTGTTTTGCCTCTGTGTATTAGCAGCATAACTCTTCCTCTGGCGGCCCCCTCAGGACTAGTTATGGTATTTCTCTCTGCAGCACTAACAAGGCTGTAGACTTTTAGTATTGTCTTTATTGAGAGCACAAAGAATAAATCTACTCTGACTCAGACATGTTAATCGTGATCCGGGATGCTTTCATACATGACTTCAGTCTGAACAGACATAATAAATTTCATCGAGCTTTTCTGCTGACAGCGGTAGTAAAAATATCTGGAAACCTTGTTAAAGTTCCTTGTGCGCTATGTGTGCAGAGCTGTCTGACACCCCCTGTCTTAAATCACACATCTCAGCGTACCACTATTCAAAATTAGCTCACATTTGCTCTGCAACAAGCTATAAATGTACAGGTAACGGTTAAACTCCCCATTCTATGTCAAACTACTTTATGTCTAACCTCTTGTCTGCTCCCTTTAATTCCCGACTGCACCAGACACTCACCTGTCTCAAATTTCATGTTTGGATCATGTTAATTCTATCTTGAGACATCATGTTAATTCCAAGAAATTTCATGGAACTCAACTTTGTAACCCAGGCCGCGTTATTGCCTTAAAGGACCAAACCGCTATTTTTAGCAGCAGGGCTCAAGGGACACAGGTCCAGCACTGTGCAGTAAAACAGCCTGACAACTCGTGGATGGATTGCCATTAAATTTGGTTCAGACATTTATGATTCATTCATGCAGGATGACTCATAGCGACTTTGATCCTCTGACTATTCTTTTACCGTCACCTACAGGTCAAAAAAAAAAACTTAATGTACATTTAAACTGTCAATTCAATTTTATTTGTATAGCGCAGTTTACAACATATGTCATCACACAGTGCTTAACATAATGAAGTATAGACCTTACAAATTTAAACAGAGAACCCAACAATCCAAAGTTGCCTTTGGACTCCCCCTGAGCAAGTAGTTGGCAAAATAATGTCTGCTGCTGTCAGCGTTATGTTACTTCTATATAGTCATATATAACTGTAAGTGCAGTCAGATCAAATTAAATCTGTGCTGCATATCCAAGCAACAGCAACAACACAACAAAATATTAATAATATTATCAGTCCTGCTCAGTAGGGTCGCTGGGGGGGACTGGAGCCTATCCCAGCCGACTAGTTAGAATTAAGCGGTGCATAGATAATGGATGTATGGATGGATAAAGATCAATAATAATAATAATAATAATACAGCTGACATGATGTGATGCAGATTATGTTCATTGGTCTAAGAAATGCAACTAAAAAAATCAGAATGGAAGAAGCAGGAGACAAAACCAGTTGTTTAAGCACTACCAAAAAAAAAAAAAAGCTCAAAAACACAAAACAAACCAACCAATCAGTGAAAAATGTAGAGGTGTTTGGGAATTATGCTACTGAAACAGCATATCTGTGTTGTGAAAGCAGCCAACCCATTCACTCCGTTCCTTTTCTGCATCTAAAGGCTGATCCGTGCCAGCTGTGAAGCATTTTCTTTACATTTGTCACTCATCCATGTAATGGAACAAATAGCCTACACTTCTATTTTTACACAAGTTTAACAGTCCACACACTCAGTCTCCAGCGTAATTCCTCTGCTATCTGTATACTGTCAATGAATTCCCTATACCGTAGTCAGAATGGATGAGGTCTAGCTTTCAGGTTAGGTCATACTTAGAAAACAGTCTATTTAGCCATCTCTCTAAGGACAGCAGTGGCAGTCAGTCAGCCAGTTCATCTTGTCCCGATATTCGCTCTCGATGGCTTTAATGATTCTCCTCCAGTGCCACCATGAGGTTGACATGGTTGGTGGTGTTGGTTTTAAGTCAAGTCTAAACAACTACTTGCTGGATTGCCATGAAACTTGGTTCACAAACTCCATGCTCCCCTCCTAATTGTAGAGACTCTGAATCCAGTGTCACCGTCAGGTCAAAATTATAATTTGTCACTACTTTGGTTATGAATACCTGCAAAAGTAAAGATATTTCCATTAGCCTCAGCAGTTCTTTGTCTTCAGCTTGAAATAAGTCTCAAATGCTTGGCAATCAAAACCAAAACTATCTGCTCAGATGGATTTCACTGGACTGGGGAGACCTGCCATTAAAATAGTAGCCTGGATACACTTCCAGAGGTCTTCCGAGGCTGGATAGTTACTGCCTTGGCTGCTTGTAATGTTTAGGAGCTGTGATGGAGCAGTGGATTAAGACCCTATTTCTGTAGCCACAGCTGTTCCTACCATCGTCATTATAGAGCAAAAAAAATGACAGCAGGCTCGTCTTAAAAGAAAAGACAACCACTGCAGGCATCCTAAAACACATAGCTGCCCCCAGAACAAATGGCCCTCATCTGTAAACCAATAAGGGGAGAGTAGGGAGGGCATCTCCAGGGCTCAAAGTGTATTTTAGGACACTTGAAACTTGGAGGACACAACAGCATGTTGCTCTGGAGATGGAATTATATCTGCAGGGTTATATGTGGGCTCTGATTTTTTGTCTTAAGCAAACGTGTGTGTGTGCACGTTACGGGTAGGATTGTCTCTGGAGGGACGACGGAAGGTTTCACAGTAACCCAACACCTCAGAACATCCTTTAGACGGCCAAGACATTAGAGCATATCACAAAAATAACTTGCCGCAGGCTGACCTCAGAAGCATGCACAGTTCAGCTGCTGAAAAACAAGAGGACGGCACAAAAACATTTACAGAAACCAAAATAGAGCCAAAAATTAAAAATAAATCGGATTTAGAAGACAGAATTTTGCTTCACAGTGGCATGAAAATATATATTAATTGAGTAGAGGCTAAACTGACAACTGGAAACTTTGTTAAGGGACACAAATGATCTATCCTCGAAAAGTGGAAAAAAATATGACAATTACGACAAAAGAGCCAAAAACTAAAATACAGTTTTTCGATAAAGCTTCTCTAAAGCTTTCGTGAGACTTCAAATATTTAAAAACTTCTAAAGATTAGTCAAGATTATAAACTCCTCTGTTGTAGGAATGCTTGAAATGCTTTAATGGTGCGTAAACAGTTGTTGTTTGATGCTCGCGGAGAAAACAGGCTAAATTTGGTGAGTGGGGATTGAACTGAAGTGTAAAGTGAAGACAAGATACTGAGGCTGGCATCCACAGCAGATTAGACCAGGTTTTCCTCTAAATCCCCCCCTCCTTCCTTGGTGCTGACAGGAGGATAAACACTGGCAGATCGATTTTCAGGTTCATGCCTTGTAGTGGTGTTGCCTTTCAGCATGCCACATCACCAGACTGTACATCACCACAGCACAGCGCAGAGACAGAGGACTACTCCTTGGAAATCCAGAAAAATCACTTAGAGTATCATGATAAGAGCTGTAATAATCAAAGAAACGTTTTAGAAACTAACAGCCTTTCATGTCAGCTGCAAAAAGTGACCCTATGCAGCACTGAAAGCATATTAAAGTAACACAATATCAATTAAACAGAAACTACAATGTGTGTAAATTGCTCTGATTCTCCATCATAAACACTTAATTCCAACTGTCTCAGAGTAGACATCAAACCTCCACCAACATTTGGTGTCTTACAGTTACTACAGGCTCACTTACACGATGTAGTCTTGTGATCGTGCCAGCAAAAATAAAACATTCTGCAAACCTACAACCTTCCACTGAAACATTTCAACAAGCATGAATATGAACCAACAAAATAAAACCATCTACAGCTGCTGTCATGCAAATGACCAAAACATGCTTCATCTACTGAATATACAACCAGACAAACAGGTCGATAAAGAGTTCTTACCTTAAGCAGGCAGAGTTGTTTGAGGCACAGAGACACAGACTGAGTCCTGGCTAGCAGAAGTGTTAAGAAGGTATATATTGCAATCTCCGATAGACGTCCAAATCCTGCACTTTCTCTTTATGGAAGTGGATTACTGGTCAAACCAATGAGCTGGCAAGGTCATGAAATACAGTACAGTGTCATCTGCCCCCTTCCTCAGCTCGCCTCATTATAAATAACCCGCCCTTTAAGATTGTTATCTGTATTATCTTGTGCCATCGAGCTTTTGACAGACAGAATGCAGGGAAGTGATTAAACCACAGGGGCGTTTTATAATCCACAGTTAACATGCTGACAGAGATCATTTAGAGGTTTGATATATAGCAGGAGGACGCTCACTGACAGCTTTAGGCTCCAGTAGTAGAGCAAGCCTTTTCTTACTTGCATTTGCATTGTAGATTATTCTTTTAATAATAATTTTTTTAATAAAACTTGAGAAAAATTAACTCTCGATGTGTTTTAAGGGGTTTCTGAAAGGAAGACAGGAAGTTCAATAAGATAAAAAATAATAATAATAAAGAAACTGCAGCCTCTCACTGATGTAAACTCAACAATCATGAACCTTTGAATGTGATGAATTTCAAACTTGCATAGTAACACCATAAAACCATTTAACAAAACATTTAATACAAGTTTACAACACACTGGAATGTAGTTAAAAGCAAATTGGAACATATAAATGTGGTCAGATCAAAAGAGAAGAGACCGGACACAGAATAACAAGTTTTAGTGGGTCTTTAATTCCCCTACTGCGTTAGAGGAAACGTAAAGCAGCAGTAAGACTTTTGACCAAACGTCAGAGGCAAAATAAAACAAAGATAAATCCTTTTTTTTATTATTTTTTTACTGCTTCTGTAGTTAATGCTTGCCTTGAAACTGTGAACCTGACAGGTATAGAACTTTTAGACAGCACTGATAGGCTGCTCCGGCAAGATGTGGCAACTCAAAAGTCATACATCCAAAATTTTGTTTACAGTGTGTTCTAGTGCCTACTGAACAACAGCAGTGGCTTTCTAAAAAAAAAAAAAGAAAAGAAAAGAAAAAAAAAACAGAAAACAATCTCTCTCGTCCCACTGAGGAGCTGCATTGTGCTGCTCTTAAAGTGGCAGCACACCACTCTAAATATGAGAACTGCTCCTTACAATGATAATTTCACAAAGGGATTTTATAACACTCTTTGACACTTAAAGGAATACACTTTTAACTACTGTCCATACATACATACATACACACACACACACACACATATATATAGCAACTACGCCAAGGCAATATTATACAATGACATTAACATAATTTTAAAAAATGACACTTACCTCTGACCTGTTCCTGAGAAAAAAAAAAGTGTGTTTATGTACATCAAATCTGTCATATTTTTATGTAAACCTGCAAAAAATCTGAAAGTTTGACTTTTTCCAGATGGTCAGATTTCCTCATAATGTATCCTTCCATTGAAGCAGTGGTCAGATGACACTCAGCTGGATTTAAACTAATTATCAGAGGTTGAACAGTTTAACCAAATCAACCTACAGTCACTGTTCATCTGTTGGAAGTATAACTGTGCCTCAGGTCCCCAGTAGAACACTGCCATGGCCACCCCTGATATATTTCCCACCTATGTCGTCACTCCAAATCTGATGTTAAATTCATTAAATGAAGCTCTGATGTCTGAGTGTCAGTGAATTACACTGTCCAAGTGCAAGTGAACGCAGCATTAGGTGACTGTATCAGCTATGCCTATGGCAACAGCCAGTTAGTTGTGCAGACTGTCCATAAACTGTGCTTTTACCTGAAGAAGGCACACCTTCATCCATCCATCCATTATCTATACACTGCTTAATGTTCACTCGGGTGGCGAGGGGCTGGACAGAGGCAGGGGACACCCTGGACAGGTCACCAGTCTATCACAGGGCTACACTTAGAGACAGACAACCAAGCACACTCACATTCACGCCTACGGACAATTTAGTATCACCAATTAACCTCAACATGTCTTTGGACTGCATGTGAGGAAGCCGGAGAACCTGGAGAGAACCCATGCTGCACAGGGAGAACATGCAAACTCCGTGCCGAAAGATGCCAGGCATCCTAAGTGAGAAGCAAACCGGGGCTCTTCTAGCCATGAGGCGACAGTGCTAACCACCTCTCCACTGTGCAGCACAAGCAGCAGCCAGCAGTGATGAAAAATAAAGGCAATTAGGAGGCGCCAAAAACTGCAGATCCTCAAATGGCCACTTGAGGCTGACACCAAACACATGTCAATCCTCACAGATACCATTTTTTTTTAAAAAACAACTTTACAGCAGAAATAAAGATGTTTTCAGCCTGGGGTTAAAACTGTGTTGGTCTCTATAACTGATTTCTCTGTTCATGACAACAGATGAGTTGCATTTACAGCAGTTACTTAATTTATTAGATATTATTCTACTCTAACAATTGTAGTACATTTGAAGTCAGGATATTTTTCTGTCATTTTTTTAGGGAGATTTTTCAGTTTCACAGCAGGATGGATGCATTAAAGGATGAGATTTCTTTATTCAATACAGGAACTACAAATACGTGGCAATAGACAGCTGAGCAACAATCAAAACACATTGTATTGTGCTATAGGTGGCTGTAGTTAGATGCAGCTAGTTAGATGTTCTGCCTATGGGTGAATTTTTTCCCCTCAAGTACTCTGCAGTCCCTTCTCTTGGGCTATTTTCAAGGGCTGTCACTGGGGGAAAAAAATGTTAACTGCAACTCTCAGCACATTACCTACTTAGCAACTGTAAAATGAAAAAACAAAGAGATATTAGTATGTGATCCCTTAAGTCTCATATTGACACAGTTTTCGTCTACCCTCTATACAACAACAACATAGTAGAATTGCTGAAATTCAGTTCCGACTTTGGGTTTGAGGGGCCACCTCAAGATTTTCATTTGCCCCATCTGGACACCACAAATAACAATTTCTGGAGGGGCACCTGGAAAATGTGGCATCAAAACAGAATAAAAGTGTCATAAGTCGGATTGTCATTCTGAGCAAAGAGGAGCTTTCTCAACATTGACTCGTGGCTGGACTGAAGGTTCCTAAGGGCAGTGTGGAAACTGGCTCAGTTGTATCTAAAGCCCAATCAAACAGACCAACAGTGAGCACACCATCAAAAAATGAATACATCAAGCTTTGCTCACTGAGACATGGAAAAGTCTCTTCATCACAGATGCAGATTTTGTGAAAGAAAGAACCCAAGACTCCAATCAGTAAAAAGTCCTAGTAAAAGAATACTGTGTAGCAGCGTCTCAGAGGGTAAAGAGGGTCTTTAAACCACTTCTCTGGACGTAAAACAAGAACAAATGCTTGGGATGGGATAATGCATATGTGCATTTCATAGTTAATGACTGACCACAGAGAATTTGCATCCATTCTACATTCATACTGCAGCACCTCAGAGGTTTGACTTGAAGACTAAAGATCTGACTCCAGAAAGTCCAGGACTGTCTGGACTGTCTGGAATAAGACTTCTGACTGACTTTGACCTCAACGTCTTTGAATATTTATGGGGCACTTGAAGACTGACAAGCATTCATGGCATGACAACAAGTTCTTTAGAATGTTGTCACATTTTGCTCGGGCAACATGGATTATCAGGTCAGAACACTGATGAAGTCCATGAAGATCAAGTGCTGCCGCCATTAAAGCAAAAGAAGAGCAAGCAAACACTAAGATATTTTGAAATCCGTGCATGTTTTAATAGATCCAACTTTTCTCAAATTAAACATCCATCCATCCATTATCTATACACGGCTTATTCCTCACTAGGGTTGCAGGAGGGCTGGGTCCTATCACAGCCAACTCAGGGCAACCTGGACAGGTCGCCAGTCTATGGCAGGGCTACACAGAATCAGGCAACCAAGCACACTCACATTCCCACTCATATTCACCAATCAACCTCAGCATGTTTTTGGACTGTAGGAGGAAACCGGAGAACCTGGTCAGAACCCATGCCTCACAGAGAGAACATGCAAATTTCACATAGAAAGATCCCAGGCATCCTAACTGGGAGGCGAATCAGGGATCTAACAACCAGGTCACTGTGAAGCTCCCAAATTAAGCATTTTGTATAAAATTCAAAACAAAGTATCTTCCCCAGTGGTCTTCTGGGCCTCACTTTACATTTACTGAGAGTGTCCAATAAAAAGAAACAAGATTTTTAGTGTTCATTTAGGGAACGTTTGATTTATCTGAAATTGTTGGGGTCACATTAAAGTTACACCTAAACAAGGATGCGTTGAAGAGTTTTAAGCATTAGTCAGTCAGTTTGACACAATTAGAGACTTCGCACATTATAAAACAGCACCAGCCATGAAACAAGCTTATTTTTGGTTTATCTATGATTAGAATAAACAACGATGCACCTACCCAGTGTGCTGGAGGGTGGGGAGTTCCCTCCTGGCTCATATGTATGGGAATGATATGCACTGATGTTTGGGGCTATTAATGTCTGCAGTTACTTAATAGCCTTGATGGCTAATAGATGAAGGCAGACAACGGTTTCAGTGTCGAAAAGAATAAAGAAACCACTAGTGGACTTCAAAATAAATACAGATTGCAAACAGACCAACTGTAGCTGATGACAGAAAATCTTCTGAGCTGTGAAGAAAACAGCAGTCAAATATCAGCACCAGTCTAGTAATTTGAAAGTATCACAATCCACACTTCACAGAAGAGTTGGACATCAGCAAGATACAAAGGCTCTGGTGCAAGATGCAAACCAGCAAAAGTCTGGAAAGATGGAACAGCCATGAACCTTTAACAAAACGATGGAAAGAAAAAAGTGTAAAGAATGACAAACTATTTCATGTTATAATGTTAGGGCCTGGCCGTGTATGGCTACTTCTGTTATTGGATCACTTATCTGTGCTGGAACAATTAATGGCAGCAGCAGGATGAATTCAAAAGTGTACAGAAATAATTTGTCTTGCTGTTTACACTGCAGTTACCATAGTCTCACTGATCAGGCTCTCACGCTGTAATCTGACTGTATCTCAAAGATAGATATAGCCTTCAGGTCCAAATGAATTCAACACAGAAGTACCTTAAAACTGCATTCTTTCTACAGGGCAGCAGGGGACGACTCCCCTAGAAGCAAAAAGAAGTGTGATCATGTAGCAGTTTAGGAGAAAGTGGCCCAACTACTCTCTTGGTTTGTTAGCTCAACAAACATTTTCTAAAAGACTTTATGGTCTCAATTGCTAGTTTCAGGTCTCCTTCAATAAAGCATGATGTTCATTTTGGAAAGTATGGTCCCATTTAGAAGGAGGTACATGATAAAAAAGGGTGGGTTTTAAAATGGGGCTACCTTGTGGTTGACATGTCACAAGCTAAGCTTTATTAGCATGACTGAAAGTAGTTTATTACATCAGAGGCTACATTTTTTTTTTTTTACATTTAATTGTATTTATTTGCTACATACAAACAGTAAAATACATGTAGCTATCTAGTTGTCAGTTGCAGACAAGCTGCCTGCTGGTGTTTGCAGAATGCACTAAGGACTGGTACATGATGTCACGGTCACATGAAAGTGATTCTGTCAGCGACACACACATGTCCACATAAGCTGGTGGTGTCATGTACTGATCTTTAGTTTTATTTTGGACCACACTGAAAGCTTTGCTGTGCTTGTTGTTTCAGAATTGCACTTGAAAATGTAGCTTACGTGGACACTACCACAATCAATCAGCAAAGAAAGAGATCATGTCTGGGCCAAGGCATGTAAAACAAAAAACAGAGGATGATGGGATTATCTTTCATCAGTTATGCAATAAATGTACCTTCCTAATTAAGAAGGCCAAATCTGACTATTATATATCTGAAACCACCAAAAATCTAAATGATCCCAAGAAGTTCTGGAAAGTTGTGAGATCTGTTTCTGGGACTGATAAAAGCGCCATGCTAAATTATTTCAGTGACCACTTTATCACAGCAGGATACATGTCTGATTCATTGAGCAGTGATTTCAAAAAGTCTGCCATGCATAATGAACCTGCTATTGTCAGCAGTCACATGGTCGATCGTTCTTTTAATTTTCTACCTGTGTCTACATCGGAAGTTTGTAGTCTATTAAAAAAGTTGGACTCCAAAAAAATCAGCTGGTCCCGATGATTTGGAACTGTTCTTCCTTAAGCTGGCTGCTGGCTTGATTGCTGAGTCTTTAACATGTATTTTCAATTTAAGCCTCAACACATTCAAACTTCCCAATTTGTAGAAATCTGCGTTCGTCCTCCCATTGTCAAAAGGTGGCGAACCCTCATTCGTGAATAACTACAGGCCAATTTCTAAATGATGCATTCTGGCAAAAGTATTCAAAAAATTGGTCTGTGATTAATTGAAGGACTTTTCAGATTCAAACAACATTTTAAACCTCCTTCAGTCAGGTTTTAGGAAGCAGCACAGTCCTGTTACTGCTGCTCTAAAAATTTTTAATGATGTGTTTGAGGCACTGGATTCCAACAAGTCTCATGAAGCCCTGTTCATGGATCTGTCCAAGGCATTTGACACTGTGGACCACAGTCTCCTGTTACAAACTCTTCATAAGACTGGACTCTCCAAACAGGCCACCACTTGGTTTGCAGATTATCTGGCAGGTAGAATGCAGTGTGTTCAGAAGGGTGGGGTTCGCTCCAGCTTTCTTGAGGTCACAAAAAGGGTACCTCAAGGCTCAATCTTAGGACCCATTCTGGTCACAATCTACATAAATGATTTATGTACAAAACTATCAAATGCCTCATTTCACCTTTATGCAGATGACTGTGTATTTTATTGCTGTTCATACTCGATTGCACATGCATTCAAATCATTGCAGTCCACCTTTGATGTAGCACAGACTCGTTTGCAGAACCTCAAACTGGTTTAAATGCTGAAAAATCCAAAGTGATGCTTTACTCAACTTCATCAGTTCACCCGGAGAATATCCCCTCAATCACAACTGTCCAAGGTAAAGCACTAGAGCTGGCTATCAGTTACAAATACAAGCCGTTATGCCTTACGGTCAAATGACTGCACCTGGCTGCTCCTTGTGTTCAGACTGAACTGCATGAAGTTTTATTTTATTCTTTTATAATATATATATATATATAATTTATTTATTTATTTTTTCAGTGCAGGCCTGTATTTCAGCCATTTAATCTCTTAACACCAGCAGAATCAGGCACCATGTCGAACCAGGGCTTGCAACAATCATCCCTAAAGTAAATACATTTGAATTTCTGAGTACTAAATGTCAGATATCATAACATTCACATGTTATTTAGGAGTCTTGTTTTAGACTGTGACTAAATACAGTGTTCTTACCAAAAAGATTTCTTTTTTTTTTTCCTCTTAAACTCTAAGTATTGATATAAGAGAACTATTAAACCAAACACTACTTTTTTCTATGATCTGATAGGTATTCCAATAAGCAAGACAAAACAGGTCCTTCAGCAGATGCTGTTTGTTTATTCAGTTGAAGTTTCTACAGTTTACAAGGTGGTCAAAAAATTAATTTGTGCAATCTAACCAGGAGTTAAACCAGTCCAATCTAGTCAAAGTCAGACTAAAAACGCCCTTGGTGCTTATTTTAAGCCTCAGCCTCAAACATCTTCTTCCTTCCATCCATGCCGGATTTGTCTTCAATGTTTTTGCGCCAATCACCAACGTCACGGAGTTCCTTATCCTGAAATACCAAACAATCAGAGCACGGTCAGGCATGGTTTCATCAAACTGCATCATTAAATCAGGGATTTGGAGTGTAAGCTGAGCCAAATACTCAAGTACACAATGACTGGTCAAGTAATCCTCCTTACCTTTGAGTAAGGACATACCAGACTCTAGCTTTTATAAATCAGACGTAGAGTAAGACACATATTGATGAGCGGCTAGAAAACTGGACCATAATAAAAGCAAATTATAAATGACTTGTTTTTAAAAAAATATTTTAAACTTTAACTTAACCAAAATGTTAATTTAAGTGAAACCAGCATGTACAAGAAGCACAAGCCCTTGTTAGTAGAGCAAAAAATATATAAATTTACAGTGAACTGATGAGAAAGGAGTGACCACAATAGAACACGAAATGCATACGGCAATGCTAATATTTGGTTAAATGTCTCTTGGCCATTTTCTTCTTTCAGGTTTTCCTAAAGATTGTTGAGGTAATCCTCCATTATTTCATTTACTCTGTGTAAAGCACCAGTTCCACTGGCACCAAAACAGCCCCAGAGCATAATACATGCTTGACAGTAAGTTCGGTGATCTTGGGCTTCAGGGCCTCAGTTTCTCTCCTCCAAACATAGTTCTGGTCATTGTGGCCAAATAGCTACGTTTTTATTTCATTTGACCACAGAACTTTTCACCAGAAGGCTTTTTCTTTGTCCTTATGATCAGCAGCAGACTTTGATCCCTTGCTAAAGAAAGTGCTAGACATGCATGACAGCCTCTTAGCTAATGTTGATGTAAAAGAAAAATCAGGTCAATGAGTTGGTTTTTCAGATCTGTGCTGAACTCCATAGATTTTCCCAGTTTAACATTTGTGGAGCCTAATGAGTGAATCAAATGGTCCCAGATGCTGTATGTAAATAGAGGTCCATCAGTAGCATCCCTGGGGACCCCGCGACTGATGTACGTCGGTTGTTTGATCACAACTAACTTTTGAATCATTGCACTGAAGACCAAAGCCATTATTATCTGTTTATTTTTTAGACAAAGTGGGATGTAATGAGGCAATACAGACATTTGCTGTAATTTCAAAACCAGATCACACAACAACCTGCTGGAGGGAAACAACTTATACTGCTGTTGTGTATTTTAATATGTGGTACATAGTGGAATGATAGGGATTTTGTGACTTATTAGACCAAGAAGCAGGAGTGTAAAAACAAAGACATTAGTAAAGATAATACTTTACAGAAGTTTGATCTGTCCTCTTTACATGGTTACTTTGGTATGTACATGAATGTATCAAGACTAATTAAAAAGCTCTTGTTCCACTCTTGTGATATGATATTAACATGGAACGATAACACTGAACAGATATTAACATCAATGCAATGACAAGTTCATGAGCAACATGGTCATCACGGTTTTATTTGCTATGTGCAACACTTTTCTACAAAAAGTACTTTATCAGCAATCTGCAAACCAAGGTGAAGAGATGTGAACTTGGACTCAAAGTGCATCTGTTGGGCTCTAACGTTTAAAAGAATATGGTGGGAGGAATGTTGTATTAATCCAGGCCTCACGTCAGATATGTTTATGTGTTTGTTTGCTTTGTGGATTTTTTGTGAAGTGGAATGAAATAAAAAAGAAAAGCTGTCATGTGCATAAGGTCACTAAAAACATAAGGTCTTTGTGTTGTAGCCACTTTGTTTTGCACATCACTTTATCCACAGGACACTGCCTGCTAACTCAGACATTACTGGCTGCTTCTGTCAAGCACACAGATTTATAACATGCATAACTCACCTCCTCTTTCACCTCCTTCTTGACCTGCTTCAGGTTGGCCCTCAGGTCCAGGTTTACTGTGTGTTTGGAGCCCAGCAGAGCTTTCAGCATGGCGTCAGCGGACATACGCACTTTCTTCAGGACAGGCTTCTTGAATTTGCCCATCAGGTCCTGAACTTTGATCTTCAGGTCGTCAATCTGGGAAAGTGGAATGCAGAGGCTATGATGAAACTTCACAGCAAATAGCTTCAGCCCAGTCTGATGAGTAGTCATCAGGAAGGTCATATCAGAGAAAAAACACAAACTGAAAAGTGAATATTGTTGGGTTTGCTAATTCTCTTTTGGACTTGGAATATAAAAGTGTTGGGTAGAACAAAACATATCCCCTATGACCCTAATGTCCCTTATAGCCTTAACCGGTAAAAATTGAGCTAAAATTGTTTGTCATGGGGGAGGGAGTACAGTCAAAGCTTTGGGGTCATTATTATCTAAAGAGCTTGACCCCTGAGCAACAGCATTATATTTTGAGGGTTTTTTTTTTACACATTTAAGCAAAGTTTAACACAATATGCTGACTACCTGTGGAAAATTTAAATAAATAAATAAAGCCAGCCATAATAGTTGGATCATTGTTTGGAAGCACAGCCCAAGTTCATAATGACAAACACTCTGAGGGTTCGACATGCGTTATTATCTACCTCCTTGTTGGCTTTGCCGATTTTTATCTCCAGGTCATATCGCTCCTCATCGATCACATCGATTTTGTGGTGAATCTCCCTGCACAGCTCCTGAACACAAACACAAACGTGTGGTTAAACTGTGCATTATGTCTTTGCACTGTGACTCCTGTAACAAATATTATACTGAGCTGCGCATTACAGCACATATAGGAGAGTCCAGTCCTGTTCAGAGTAACGGTGTCGCGATATACTGGTACTAATGATAACCGTGATATTTTAAAAATGAAATGTTAATATTTGTAATAAACACACATATCATAATATCAGATATAATCCAGCACAGTAATTATCTGAATGACACTCCAGCATTGGAACAGTATACAGTCCAGTTGTGGTTGCACACTCTCTCCACCTTCTTGTGTTTTCAGTGTAATTAATTTGCCATAAGGGGGCAAAACATCCAACAGACAAATATGAATTTGACTGACAGAATTTGTTTTATGATACGATAATGTCATTACTGTAAATTATTTTGGCCATGACAACCTTGTAGTGAAAATTTGATATTGGACAAACACATGTTTATGTTCTTCAGAGTGGTTCAGCATATACTAATAGAAATAAAATAATGGATCAAACATTAAATTATCAAATTAAATTTGGAGCCGAGGCTCTTTTAACACATTATGTTCAAATTCACAAGATTAAAAGTGATAAAAAAAACTTTGTTACTTAATGTTTATTGGGGAGCTATGAGCCATTAATTCAGATCTCACATCGGGGATAATTCAGAGTAGAGAGATGGAGGAGGGGACGGTGTCAGCATGAGGATTCCATGGACTAATGAGACAAATATAAACCTCTATCAAAATTGTGTGAAGAGGAAAACATGGACAAATAGCTCAGGCATGTGCAGCTGCCAGTGGAATTCACTGCTGACAGAAGCAGGATTATTGCAACTCATTGGACTCAAGCAGTGTTCGACTGCAACGTATTTTGACTAAAAATTACTTTTTGGTTTGATTCCATATTGTCTCATTTTGGACACTGTGTGGTAAAAGAGAGAAATTTCTCAAACTGTTCTTGTTTCATGTTGATAAAATTTACTCAAATTAAAGTTGAGCTTCTGACACAGTATTCATCATCTCATTTAAAATCAAATATACTTAAGCAAAGAACCAAAAAATGTGTACATGTTCATCGTCAGCACATAAATGTTGGTGTTGGTGTTGCTTTGTGACAGACCTGCAGCTCCTGCATGCTTCTGGGCATCGATGGAGGAGGACAGCTCTCTGCCATGTACCTCGTCTTTTCCTGCTCCCTCTCCCTCTCTTCCTCCTCTAGTAAACCTTTGGCAATGGACAGCATCAAACTCTGTCAAAGAAAAAAAACAAAACAGGCAGGGAACATCACATATTAAGACAGTTTTTAGTGGCAATGTTCTTCTGAATAAAGTATTTACTGATTGTTCCTCAGTAAACACAGTTTTCTTTGCTTTATAGAACATTGTAAAACAAATGAAGCAGTCTTTTACCTTCAGATGATGCTTACGACTTGAAGACATCTTTTTCCTGAGTAAAAAAAAAATATATTTGTGAATGTACTTTAAAAACACCACATATGTTCCTTCTAAGTTTGCAATGTTTGATGACATTTCATGAATTCATAGAAACATAGGACAGTGAATTACTTACTCCGACATCTTGGCGTTTGCTTGACTTTAAAACCCTGTTTGAAAAACATGAGGTTTTCCATTTGGAAGTAATAACAGGTGAGTGCACAAAGACAAAGGGACAGACAGATGGTTGTATTGTACTACATATTTTCAGCATCACAGAAAAATCATCACGCTGAAGAACAGTCCCAGAATGCTTCTGTCTGGTCTTATGGGAATAATAACTCCACTTAGAAGTAACACGACACTGAGTTTAGCATCAACTGTCCACCTCAAGGAAAAGCCCCATGGCTAAATTAGGACAAAGATCTGGGGTCCAGTTGTCCTCCCTCGGGCACCCTTCTCATGAAAGGTCTGTCTTCTGGAAGATTATCAGAAAGCACCTGATACCTCTGCTGTTGATACAAACATCTCAGACACGACCCCTGAAAATAGACGCTGAGCAGAACAATCCAGATCTCTGCATCCAAACAGAAGTCCTTAAACTTCTGAGTCCATTAACACTGAGCGTGCTATCACCAAAGCAGAGCGTGATGTGAGTCTGTGCAGATATTTTTAGTGGAATAACAAAGAAGAATGAACATTTAAAAGAAATGTGAAAACTTGTGGGTGTATCTTTACTATCAATACACCAAGATTACTTAGAAATTACAAACAAAACCAGAATAACCGGTTTGTGGGATATTTTACAGGAGACTTATATTTGTTTTCACTGATTTACTTATAAGAAAAATGTACCACTAAGACATACACAGCATTTTAACATAAATGTTCTAAGTATAACATTTAGACTGAGTACTGGTGTAGTGTTTTTTTTTTTTTTTAATTATTTAAAGTGCTACATATTCTCACATGTTAGATCTCAAGTCTCAGTCCTACTGAGGGATGACTGAACTTCCTCTTCAACTAAATATCATATACCCGTCAGGATCAGCTAGTTCTTTGCTGATTGCAGCAACAGACACAGCAGCAAAGACATCTCACTTTTTTTTCACTCAACCGAACACATTTTCCATTTGTTTAAATGAACCCTTGAAAACAGAAGTGTCTCTCAGAGTTAGGTGGCATCACCATGTCAGGCAGTTATGGCTAAAATAATATCCATTTCTTTCTGCTTCTTGAGTTTTAGTGTCATATGATGGTCTAATTGGTCTAAATAAGTATTCACATATCAGAGGAAACACCTGTTTTTGGCGAGTCCAAGCTCCTGAACACAAAATGCCAGCTACCGTTAACGCAGTCCTCAGTTAAATTCTACACACAGGCAGCACAAAACAAAACCAGATCTTAGCTGTTTTACACCCTTTAGTCATTATATATTAATATATCTAGTGATCAACACATACTGCACTGGAGTCTTGATTGTATGCATGCAGCGAGTGTGCAAATCTGTGTGAAGCATGATGTTTAAGACGATCTCATTAAACAAATCCGTCACGTTAAGCACCAGATCAGACTGACCTCTGACACATCAAATCTCAGATGACACAGCGATATACTCTGGGACTATCACTTTCCAAAATTAGAGTTGGTTTACAACAACACACCTCTTCACACCGCAGCAATGACCACTTCCACCCCTAAATTAACCAATCAAAGGTTCCTCTTCCAATGAGCTAGCCCCAGGTAGACGTTTTATAACTAAAACCACCAAAAACCTTATTTACTGTTTGGAACTGTGCAATGACAGGACCAGAAAGTGTGCATAAAAGCCACAAATGTGCAAACAAATCAGTGGCAGCAAACAAAAAAAGAGTTTCCTCACCTTTTGGCTGCAGATGGAAACAGAGGGGAGCAACAGGTTTGGATAGCAGCTCAGTTTCTGGCATTATAAGTTGGTATATATTGCATTCCCCATGGGCAAAGGAAACCCCAGCTTTCTCATTATGGAAGTCGATGTTCTTACTGACCAATGGGCTCAGCAGCACCAGAAATATTATATCTGACCTCTAATCCACCCCTTAAAATCTCCTCCCTGGATGACTATTATAAACAACACCATCTTTGTTTTGTTGGTTATTCCTTTCCTACCCCTTAAAAGGAGGTTTGCTCCTGAGCCTGAAGGTGAAAATGAACAGAAGTGGAAGCAGAGAGGAAGCATATTAACAAGATATGACTCCATACACATCGTATTATCCCGTATGAACACTGGTGTAGTTACTGGATGGAGCAGGGCTGGGCTCTGAGAGGCCAGCAGTGATGAAAGGTGAGGAGGCAGCAGGTGGGAGTGGACTTTCAAGACGCTCATTCAAGACACGCCAAATGGATGCTGTTAAGAGGCTGTTAACACGAGCTGGGTAGTTACACAGAGGGAAACTTTCTGTGCTGAAACCACTCAGTAATGATATGATAATAATATATAATAATATAATCATGATGTGAATTATCAGGTCTTTTTATTCTGTTCACATCAAAGCATTCGGTTTACTTTACTACAAGCTGCCAACAACTTGGTGACCACAGCTTTAGGGTGTGTTGGCTCCCAGTCCGTCACATTAACTCCACCTTCTCCCGTATCAGCTTCTCTTCATTGGCTCCCTGTAAAATCCAAAATAGAATTTAAAATCCTGCTTTTAACACATAAAACTCTCAATGACCAGCTCCATTTGACCTTAAAAACCTTATTGTACCGTATCATCCTAACAGAGCCCTTCGCTCTCAGACTGCAGGTCTACTTGTGGTTCCAGAGTTTCCACAAGTAGAATGGGAGGCAGAGCCTTCAGTTATCAGCTCCTCTCTTGTGGAATCAGCTCCCAGTTTGGGTTCAGGAGGCAGACACCCTCTCTACTTTTAAGGTTAGGATTAAAACGTTCCTCTTTGATACAGCTTATAGTTAGGGCTGCTCAGGATCACCTGAACTGTCCCTTAGTTATGCTGCTACAGGTTTAGACTACCGGGGGATTCTAATGACATACTGAGCTCCTCTCTCCTCTCTCTTCCTTCCATACAGTTATAACCACCACTACATGTCACTAACTCTGTGTTTTCCCTGAGGTCCTGTGCTTGTTCTCTCTGTGGACGTCTCTGGATCTGAAGCTTCACGTCTCTGATCTGCAGCCACTAGCCTCACCGACTCCCAAAATGCTTCATATTTATTGTTCCATTCTATTGCTGCTCTCCATCTGCTGTCCTGTTTTCCCTACCCCTCATCCCCACTCTCACCCAACTGGTTGAGGCAGATGGCCGCCTTCCCTGAGCCTGGTTCTTCCAGTATTGCAAACACCTATTGGTGCTTGGAAAAATCATATGCAAGATGATTTGTAGGGGAGTTTGTGCAAAAAAAAAAAAAAAGCATCTATTTATTTTTTTCTTTTTGACATTGATACTGTGTCATCCTGCACAAAACACATTCTGGAGCGCTCTCTACTTCTAGCAATGATTATGATGTTTCCTTAGAGGTGCAGGATTTTATGTTGCAATCAAAAGTCAGCCCACAGTGCTGCAAAACTGCTTGGGATTCAGAGTAGTATATACAGTCGTGACTCGATAATCCGCCACTAAATGTAAAACCCTCTTTTATGTCGGATAGCAAGGCTGTAGGATTGTCAAGACAGAGATCGAGATACAAGGAGGTTGATGCGTGAAGGGTAGTTTGTTGTTAATATCTATTGTGCACATTCCGGCTAATTCTACCCCATCAGAGCGCACCCCTGGAGTGGAAGTGGCCGGAGCACACAGGCAGTTCTTGGCTGCTGATGCCAGTTTAGTTAGTGGTCACTGTTCTGTTTCCACCATCGGTAGCGAGGGAGTGGCAGCTACGCTCCACCATTACCATCCATGTTTACTTTCTCAAACACGCTCATTGCGTGACGTCATTGTGTCCTCTTCTGCGCATGTGGGACACTTTTGGGTCGTATGAAGTTCACACAGCAGATCACATACAAGTCGCATTTAATTGGAAATGTGAACAAACTCACAAAAAAATCAGATTTCACAAAAAAATTCGAATTGAGCATGAATTCCTGCAGTCTGAACGCAGCCAATCTGTCGGATTAAGTCAGATAATACGCAGTTATCCTTATTTGTGACATAAAATGTCATGTCTGAGTCGGAATCCAAGGCTGTTGGTATGTTAAGGATATTTTTTATGGGTTCCATTTGTTTTTCCTAAAAAAAAATAAAATAAAAAAAAAACCTGTCAGATAGCAAGGTTTGTTTAGGGTTGGATTATTGAGTCGCAACTGTACTGGCTTTCCACACTGGCAGAGCACACCACATTGTATTTTAGAGTCGTCTGCCAGCTTGAACTCAAACGGGTTTCTACTGTACAGTTTATTTGGCAAGTCAACACTATAACAACTCTTAAGTCGTACATCTGTTTCTTTAATATTTCAACAGTACAAATTAAATCTGATTAAGAAACATGACATGAGAAAAAACATTGCTTCACATTTCTGAACATTGTATTCATTGAGAACATTCTGGGCCACTGAGAAATCACCTGAGAGAACAAGTTAGAAAACCTATTCAGTATGATATGATGACTTTGACACAGAGCATTTACAATAAAAGATAAAAAACCAAAAAATCTGCTGATTCTCTGTCTACTACAGCGCCTCGCATGAGCTAGAAAACATCGGTTGAGAAATATATCATCTTTTTTTTTTTGTAGTCTCATCACCATCTGCATTAATAAAACACGGCACTGTGCACAAATGACTACCAAATATAACACAGCAAGGACCACTTTACACGAATGCATGTTCATACTTTTTTTGCTCAAAATAAAACATCCCAAAAAATATCCAACATTTTACAACATATCAAGAAGTTTAAGTCATACAAAGTGTGCAAATGTCACCGTACAGTCACGAGACGACTCCAAATGAAGGCACCATACTTGTAGCTTCCACTCCTACCACACCATTCACATGAACTGTACTGGCAAGGGGGAAAAAATGTCACGCTTTGTTGAACTGTGCTGTACAACTCATTCTCACCGAGGCTGCCCATGCACTACACAAATCTCTATATTTAAATGAAAAAAAATCCAAAAGAAATGCAGGAAAAAAAAACTTGTGCTTTAATGCTCTATGTAGATGTCTTTTTCATTCAAGTGAAAATTCACCAATTAGTCTGTCTGGTTGACGCTCTGTGCCAAAAATAACTTCATATTGGACCATACAGCTGGAATGGTGAGGTCATGACCAGGTTTGCACAGGGGCCTGAAGAGGACGCAAACCAGTATCCAACCAGGACCAACACTTTAACGACTTGACTGAACTGTTGGCTAAGTACCAAACAAATTTAGAAGAATGTAAAGAATAAAGGAAAAACATGAACCCTTGATCCCTACAGTGAGGACATGGGATGGCTCCGCTATGCTGTCACCTGAAACCAGGGTCAGGAGAGAAGTGGCCGTATTATACTTGCACGCTGTGGTGAAAAGCAGGCAGGACAGGAAACAGCATAACACAAACTGATTCATCCATTATCTATACACCACTTTAGAGACAGACAACCACTCACATTCACACCTATGGACAATTTAGAATCACCAATTAACCTCAACATGTTTTTGGACCTTGTGGGAGGAAGCCGGAGAACCCGGAGAGAACCCACGTTGCCTCAGGGAGAACATGCAAACTCCACACAGAACGAGCCTGGGCTGAGAATTGAACCTTCTTGCTGTGAGGCCACAGTGCTCACCACCGAACCACAGCGCCGACTCCAAACAGATGAAAAGATTTTACCTTTTTAAATGAGAAATCATCCTCCTTTTATCCAGATTCATCAAGATGTGTCTCATTATTTTAGTTTTACTGCTCTCACCTGGACAAACCACATTAAGGGAGGAGTCAAAATTCATATAATCTGGTGTAAAAATAAATCTTCATGCATGAAGAGTAAATATACTGAGCTAATATTCTCATAAATATAATCAGATTGTCTGACACTATGTAGATTAAAAATATATCAATTTATCAAGACATTTGACAGAATGAAAGACAATCAAACAACTTGTTAGTTGTACCCCTAGTTGGCACTGAATGCTTGTCTACAAATTGCAGTTGGACCAAACAGTTGTACAAAAATCTATCTGTTTAAAGAAACTAAAGGTTCTCGTGAAGACTAAAATGTGTGTTATATGTACTGATTCACTGCCTTCATCTGCTTATTCTATGTAACTGTGATAAGTGTGACATGTACAGCTGACAATCATTTCTCCCCACAGGTGGAAAAAGTAATGAATAACCTAAAAAAAAAAAACACACAAAGGAAATAATATCTTGCATTTATGAGAACCCCGTGAGTAGTGCAAAATCATCTCTTCGCCGCATAAACCCTGAAAGCAGTTCAGTGGCACGGATATATTATTAATACTGATAAGAGATGCACATTACCCAACTTCACTGCATACACTAAAATTTACAGAGCGACAGTCAGAGCACCAACAAACACATTTTCCCAAACAAACTGCCTGAAAATGGGGCTACAGTCTTCCTCACAGAGGACACGTCTGGTCATTCATCTTCCATCAAGTATGACCTCAGAAAACACACACACACACACACAAAAGAAAAAAAAAAACTGCATAAAAACATCATGAACAACAGAAGCTCGTCACATTTAGAACGTGCCCAAAAAGCAGATCAATCAGGAATGTAATCCAGTCAGCTGTGAATGACTCAGTGGTGACAAACTGGGTGTCTGAAGC
>NW_007577973.1:603939-611824 GCF_000690725.1 Stegastes partitus
GGGGAAAAGACTCCAAACAAAAGATGTCGACTTACTTTGCCCTATTGTCAGATGTCTGCAGATGTTGGCATGTGTAAGCTGATGACTGTTCATCAGAAAGATAAGCGATAGCTTGTGTTTCGATTTCACATTTAAAATTCTATTATATATCTTTTGGGAGAAGGATAAAACAGAATTCAGGCTCAGCAGCAATAAAGCCAGAGATCCCCGTCTCTTTGCATCTAGGGTACTCCCAACATGTTCACAAAGACAATGCAAGGTGATGTAAAAATGTAGTGCATGCAAGCCATACTTCACCAACACATGTGGTGAAAAGCACTCAGTGTAAACATAACTGTGTATAAAAGAAGCCCACAGGGTTTCTCCTTTCCACACGTATTCAGCATTTCAAATCTGGTAAGGATTCAGTCGAGTTATGAGGGTTGGGTGACGGCATGAATTCAGCATCGAGCGGTCATCGGGACACCAGCGATGAGGCAGATAACCTCCGATGTTCTCAATGTGGGAGGACGCCAACAACTGGAGCACACTTGAGATGTCATGCTTGATTTCTAAATGGCTGCCTTTTGGAATAATTTATATGCTTAGACTTTTCTTGAGCCTGACAGGTAATTCCACATCGGCAGCAGTATCTTTGTGCATTAAGACATAACCGCCCTATCACTATTATACAGCATGTCGATAATCAGCCAACATCACACATCAGCTGGGTATATAATCTAAACTGACAGTGCCCATCTCCCGTACAACTCTTGAGCATAGCGGTAACTCCATGTGTCCTACACACAGCTCTCCAAGATGTTCCAAATGTGAACGAGGCCGCAGACTAATCTAATGACCGATTTCCCACCCTGTACTGGTATGACATCAATAATCTCCTGAGATCGCCCGTTAAGAAATTCCCCTGATATAGAACACCAACACGACAGCATGGCACAGAACTGAAGCAGGACTATATCACTATACAGCCAACACTATTAAATTATTATACAATGAAACTGGGTACACTGAAATCTATTGCAAATAAGATTGTTGAGAATGGGGGGAGGGGAGGGGGGGCGCAATCACAGCCAGATAACATTTACAGGTCTGGGGAGGAAATACATCAAATTTATAAATTTACAACCATTGAACTTAAATGGTGATAATAATATCCAGTTGACCAGTACACAGGGAGAGGTACAGCTGCCCTGGGAGGAACAAAGAAAGCCTTGAGCAGCAGCCGGAGGAAATGTTGGAAAAATGAGTCAGGTCCACGCCACTTTGCGTGAGATGGCCTGTTTGAAGCATTCTGGGTCGACATTGCCACCAGGCCGTAGCGCTCTCTCCAAGCTCACCAGCACATTTTGGTGGCACTCTCTGATGTTGACCGGGTATTTGGCTCTCAGTAGCTCATATGCAGCAATCAGCCTCATGTTCTGCTTCACCATTAGATACTGGATGATACACGTCGGTGCCAGAGAGAAGCCATCCCGACAGTGGACCAGGACGCGCTTTCTCTTCTCAGTGGAGGCATTGATGCATTCGTTGATGTCCTCGAAGCAGCGCTGCTTCAGTGCCGGGCCGTCGCCCAGAGCATCTGGCACATCTCCGATGTCCACCTTGAGGCGGGACCAGCTGTGCCGGGCGCCACGGGAGCAAGTGCAGGGTATGAGGCTGAGAGTGGGGCCTGGTTCTCCCGGAACACTACTCATGTCGATGATACTGTCGATGTTGTTGCGGCACAGAGTACGCCCGTTGTACGCCGCGTTCAGATTTCCAACATAGATGTAGTCCGTCACCTTGGAGATGACAGGTTCAGAATACTGGAAGTGTTCAGGGCCGCTGGACTTGAAGTCGGGTGTATCAGGGCCCCTGGCTCCGGCGGGCCCCGTGGCAGCTCTCCTACTGTAGTTACGCAGCTTCTTGGAGCCCGAGCGGGACGGAGGATTTGAGTCAGACTCAGAGCTGCTGTTCCAGGGTGGAGAGAACAGAGAGAAGCGACTGGAGGACTTGCTCTTATTGAGGATCTCCACCGGGCTGGACAGACCAGAGCTGGATGCTGTGGTAGAAGCAGAGGCGCAGAAGAGGGACGCTCGCTCCAGAGAACCTGTGCTACTGGCTGCTCCTGCACTGTGAGCCTGTTCCATCTGCAACAGACACAAATCTGACATGTATTCAACGAAGACCCATCCAGATCTAAGGACTTCATCAACCCAGCGGTCAAGAGCTGAGTACGGCACATGGTATGGTGTCAAAAGCACAGAAACTAAGAATTATTGAAACATAGGATTTGCAATCAGTTTGTGCTTTAAACAAGGGTAAAATAAATTACCAGGGAACAAAAACACCCAAGTACCCTTACATAGAAATGTAACTGTGCTCTTTACGACCCTTTTCATATAACTCTGCCTTAACGCTTCACTCTGGCAGTTTCTGACCAGTAAAGTGACACAGTAAGCAAGAAGAACTTCTTTTTACATGACACAGTGTTGTGTTCAGGTTTACTCCTGACTCTTGCCGAGGACACAGCAGATGTCCGTGCGTTTGTGGACATACCTGAGCTTTGAGGTTGTTCTTCCACTCCTGCGTCTCCAGAGCCTTGAAGCGTCCACTGCTGTCGGAGGAGACTGACACACAGAGGGGCCTGTGGGCTCTGGGGGGGAGCTGGGGGGTGAGGGCCACCGGGACGGGCCTGGCATCGGCGTGCTCGCTCCTACTCATCATTAGATTTGGACAGGAACCTGAGACACACAGGAGAGTATGTCTTGACATTAAAAGCTAAACAACAGGATGATTTGTCATATCTGGTGGATAAAAGCGTGTCATTCACTAAGAACAGCTAAAAAAGTGTGTGATGCACTAATCAGAGAGCTTATTTAAAATCGGTTACTGGCCCAGATGTATCAGCGTAAACAGTATGTTGTCTGATATGTGCTGATATAACAACTTTTTTTTTTTCCCTACAACATAATGCAGGATGGTTGGGGTAATTTACAAATGGTGTCAGCACAGTTCATCTAGCAGAGGCCACACCGACTCCATTGTTTACACTCATTTTACAAAGTTTAGAATTTAGTCATGGAAATGTATTTATTTTGTTGTCGTGTAAGGTTGCAATGGTTTCTCTCCTCTCCTGTTTTCACTGTGTGTGTTTTAGGCCCGTCTCACAAGGACAGACTGGTGCAGAGAAGACACAGGTAAATATAGCATTACTGAAATTGACGACAACTTGAAAAGCCAGCGTTAATCCGTCTAAAATCAAAGACCGACACACATCAAATGTCTGAAAGTCAGACTAAAATATCAGGAGATTTTGTTTTTGGTTTGTTTATTGAACACAGCCTTCTAGTTTCAGGTTGGCTCTTACATCAGCAGCAATGTTAGATGTCAAAGTGACACACACATGAATGCCAGGACCCAAGGTTTGACTGATCCATGTATATATAAAGACTATAGACCAGGGGTGGGCAATCCTGGTCCTCGAGGGCCACAGTCCTGCATGTTTTAGATGTTTCCCTCTTCCAACACACCTGATTCAAATGATCAGCTCATCATCAAGCTCTGCAGAAGCCTGATAACGATCCTGATCATTTGAATCAGGTGTGTTGGAAGAAGGAAACATCTAAAACATGCAGGACTGTGGCCCTCGAGGACCAGGATTCGACACCCCTGATATAGACAGATATATTGATTTTTTCTTTACCCCCGATGAGTATCCGTCCCAAAAATCCAGTGACAGTTTGGCTTCACCAGTCAGTGGTTTTATATGCAAAGCATCAATCAACTTTTGTGACTCAAATTTAGTAACAAAGTTCTTTTTTGTTTTTTAGAAAATACTACAGATAACTTTGAGAAAACAAGGATTCTGAGTTTTACGTCTTGATTAAAACACATGAATGGTTTAAGCAAGGACTGTTCCAATGTGTTGACTTGCCCCTTATTCAAATACTGTCATCATTAGGCCTCAGGATACAGGATGCTTCAGCTACTGGCAGTATCCCATTTATGCAGCACTGAAACATATCCCTCTAAAGCAGGGCTGGGCAATCCTGGTCCTCAAGGGCCACAATCCTGCATGTTTTAGATGTTTCCCCTCTTCCAACACACCTGATTCAAATGATCAGCTCATCATCGAGCTCTGCAGAAGCCTGATAACCATCCTGATCATTTGAATCAGGTGTGTTGGAAGAGGGACACATCAAAAACATGCAGGACTGTGGCCCTCGAGGACCAGGATTGGACACCCCTGATCTAAAGCATCAGATTCAGAAGCATTTGTAACGTGAACAAAAACGTAGTTGGAGGAGGAAAACAGAGTTCTGTCCATAGAAGATATCGCTTACCAGCACATTCTGAGCGGGTGATGGACTGAATCTGCAGAGTTTTCTGGGTTTTCAACAGGCTGTGAAGAGTTCTCACTATAAATACAGATGAGAGGTCACCTTGAAGTAAACTTGTAACCCCCACACGTGGCTCAAAGGCGATCATCATTTACAGTTTAGAGATGACATTAAAAAAGCACCAATCTTACCGATCTTTCCATTCTGCTTGCAAAGCACCTTTTGATCCAGAAGTTTGTGTGCACTCAGGTCTTTGTTCCACTCTTCCTCGGCTTCCATGTTCCGCCTCCTGCTGACAGAGGCACATAACCCCGGCTCAGGCGGCCCGTCATCTTTTGCAAGCCGAGCAACACTTCAGCTCCATCGGACAGACATGACTTCAGCTGTTCGCGGCGTAGACTAACTCTGCCACAAGCATCACTGGCTAGGTTAGCCGCTAACTGCGTGCTAACTGTGAGTTAGCCAACCAGCCAGCTAGCCCACAGTGTGAGTAATGTTGTAGAGCTGGTGGAGGCTCTATCGGCAGTTATTTCTAGTGGTTACGCAAGACTGCAACAAACTAAAGTAAGCACGGCAGAGGGCCGTACTAACATGACGACTAAAGTGGTTTACTACTGTCTTCTCTGGAATTCGGGATGTTAGCTTGACCGCTAGCAAGCTAACCGCCGCTAGTTAGCATAAGTATCCGCTGTTTAATACTCGGACGGGCATTGCAGCTCACCAGCATCAGCAGCAACTACAGCAGCATATTGCGGCCGTCAGCTGCTGCGCTACACGAGCTAACGTCGGTGTCAAACACCACAAATGCAGTAATTTATTCGGAGCTCCGGTGACTAACTGGCTGGTTCCCAACCAGCACCGCCAGCCAGCAGCATCACCACCGTGGGCGCGATCCCGACCCCCTGCCGCGCGGACTCAAATGCGACTGCTTTTTGGTGTAACTTCCGCCCTGAACTCGGACTGACAGGAGATGTTGTATTTACCAGCACTCTGCAAGGACTTAACAAGACTAGATGCAATTTAAATGAAATCGGGAATGTTTGCAAGCTTAATGACTGCGAAGTAACTGTAAGTGATGTATAAACCTCCTGCAAGGCAAAACACGGGGCACAGTAGAGTGTGTTTGATTGCCGCTCTGGCGTCACCCAGGTGGGCGGATTGAGGCAGTTTCTGAAAGAAATTTAACTCGAGCCAGGGTAGTTATTTTTAAACAAACGCACTTCCGAAAGTATCCGTAATAATGCGACAATATTTTATAGAGTAATTATGTTTTTATGTATAACTTTTGATTTCCATGGCCGATTGTACACAGTCATATAAGAACAGATCGAAAAGGGAACAAACTCAGAAGATCGCATTTGCTGAATATTATATGATTAGAGCAAAAAAGCAAATGAATAAAAATAAAAGGGGAGGCTACTTCTTACATAAGCACATTTGTATAAATCCGTATTTAGCAGAGCTCCTCTGGTGATGGCAGGTTACAGTAGAAAACATTGGTGCCTTCACAATAGATGAAGCATCTTTGAAATGCTTTAAACTGTGCAGTGAAGCTTTTGTGAAGGTCAAAGATCATTATCAGATTCAGCAAATGTTGAACAGCAACTATTTTTTGTCTTTCTTTTCTCTTGATATCACAAAAAACAAAAATAATAACAATCAAACACCCAGTTGTACATTTATGTGGTTTTTAATCATTTTTAAAGAGCCACACAAGAGTTTTTATATTTAAAGGTCCAAAAAAAAGTTTTGTCCAACACAACTTATGTGTGTGTTGCTCAAAGCCTCAAGCCCAATCATTATAACCATCCAAACACAAATATATAACTTCCACAAAGCCGTGGTTTCACAGAGGTTTCAGTTTTGAAGCAGCAGATTAAATGAAAAACAGCTAAACAGCTTAAACTGATTGAAAATGTGAAGCTATAAATCACTGAAAATGAGTAAATTCTCACACTGTAGATGTCAGGACTGCTTTCTTAGACAATTAATTTCTACCCAGTGCATTTTTTTAAAAATCTATTTTTAATAATCTGCACAGAAACAAATAAGAACTCTGGGCTGAAAATGTTGTTGTGTTCCAAACAGCTGTTTATTTTTTTGTTCCCTTCACAAAGAATTTTAAACGCATTAGTGTTACTTTACCTGCCTCAGCTAAATAACAAAATGCCTCACAGAAAAATCAGAGATGACAGCACACATTCATATCAGTGATCTAAATCATTCACAGAATCGACAATATTGGCAAATTATGTCTCATGATCTGTAGCATCACACCATCAGTTAAAAGAATCGACTTACTGTTCGTGTGAAGCTGTCATTTCTCAGTGTGTCAGCAGGCGGACTGGAGCAACAGCAGCAGCTCCGTCTCAAAACAAATATGTTTGAACTGATCTGGAGCCTGTTTTCCCTCCCCCTCTCCTGCTTCTTGTGTTTTAATTGGATGGCCAGGCCGCTCTCCAGGTTTCCTGGTAACACACCGATCTGCTGATGTCACTGCTCTCCATAATGAAGTGCAAGTGTATGTAGCTGCCTTTGTCAATAAGCAGGCAGGGAAATTCACAAGAGATAAGCTTGACAATGAAGGCCACGTCTGCCATGATGTGATTTAAGGTGATCAGGAAACACTCAGCTTCTCAGGCTCCTAAACTCTCATTGCATTCACTTATTAGCCTGGTACCTCAAATTATCCTCACTGTGACCTTACTTATTTTAAACAAGGTGTGCTCAGAATTTTTAGTTTTTCTCACAACCTATCTGCTAACATAAAGGGAGCAGAGGCTTCATCAATATATTTACTGTTGGTGTCACTTTTGGGGACCTGTCATGTCAGTCATACCGTCATTATATTACAATAGGACTGTTTTATACAGCATGTCAAATTATCTTTTTGAGTTATTAAAGTGGAAAAAGAAACATTCAAGACCCCCTCTAGTGAAAACCAAGTTTTGCTGCAGTGTATTGATGACTGTCTCAAAAACACAGACTCAGACCTCCAGGGGTTCATACACGATCAACCAAAGGAAACAATCCTTTCCCCTTATTTAAAATCGTTCTCTGGTGTGAACTCACATGACTGATTTAGTCCAATATTACAACTTTCCATTGTGTTGCATAGAGTAGTTTTATAGTATCTGAGCAGAGTCGTAGGTAAACGGGTGTGCTCGAGCTACAGTGAGTCGCAGAGGACTTAAAGCATCTACACACTGAAAAAGAACAAACAGAGCAGAACTACATCCAAGCCATGTGTATAAAATAGTAGTGACATGGCTTCATTCATACCTATTTATTCAGTTAAAGTGTAATGCAGGGCTTGATCTCACATTTAAGGTTAATTAATGGATACAGTTAGGAATTCTTGTAAGTGGACAATTAATGAAGAATAGGTTATTTGCACATTTAAAGTCTTTGTTCAGGACTTTCAATCAATTAATCATATGAAAGAAATTTCTTCATTTATATGAATTTAAACGGGCCTAACACTTTGATTTAAAGATACAACTGATAAATTTAGTAGATTTAGTGAACTTGAAATTCACTATATCACGATCCATTGTTTTATC
>NW_007577973.1:612326-613913 GCF_000690725.1 Stegastes partitus
GTTGTAGATGAAGTCATGATGATGAATGGTGTGATGGTCCTGCCCAAGAGGCTGATTTGGGAAAATTGGGGATATTTCATATTTAATTTGTTTTCAGGTCACTGAGATGTCGGAGACTGAGTGGGCACTCCTGTCTGCCCAAAACCTCATTGTGGTTTCTTTCTTTCCTAATCACTTTCTCTGTCCTACTTGTGGCTGCGCCCATGTTTGGCTTCATTCGTTGGTTTAATTTACTGCACCTTCCAACACCTCCCACTAAACCACAGTTTAGTAGTTAGACCACTGATGTCACTGATTAACACGCTCCATGTTCTCTGTTGGTCAGTAAATACTGTTTTGTTGTGTCTTTTCCTATTGTTGTCATGGTCTATTAACCTGGTTATACAGTGTATAGTAGATCAGACAGATACTAGAAACCATCTTCCCAACATCAGAACAGGTTTAAGAGAATCATCTGTCGTCTCCTCTGCTCTGTATGATGTAAAAATGAGCAAGCAGTATTTTCTTGGTCAGGCTGCGAGGTGACAGAAAGTGGAGAGAGGATCTTGTGTGATGTAAAGTGTCGTGTGAGTGTGGACTGGAGGGTGGGTGGCCCATTTGCATTTCAAAGAGACTCTTCAAGCTTCTCAGCTCATCACTGTCAAGTCTGTGGTGTAGTCGGTGGCACCAGGGCTTTGGGACATCTTCGACTTGGTTCCTTAGCTCTCAAATTTTATAATGATTTATAATTAAATTAGTATTTTATTTAGAAACATATCATTGACCAAAGCAGTACATGTTAAAGGTGAAATATTTCTTTTATTCATTAATGTCATAATAGATTTTCTCCAGTTTTCTTTAGCAGGTAGATAAACCCAGCTCGTGACGTCACAACTTATTGTGATGCTGCATTTCACACAACACACAAACCAAATGTTTTTGACCTCCTACTTGAAAAATGATTAAATGGTTCTGGAAGTCCTCCTCCAGGTAGATTATATTTCAGCATCAGGTGCTGACAGAGTAAAAATCAAACCCACCCCTCAGTTCTCTCCTGGTTTGTGTGAGCAGAGCTCAGGGACTGTTTAATGAAGATGATCTCTGGAGGCCTGAAGCAGCAGGAAAAGCCACCTGCTGAACTCAGCTTGATTGCTCTCCCTTCCCCCTCCATCTGTCTGGGGAAGAAGCGAGCTCTTTGTCTTAATGCTGCTAACACAACCTCAGTGTGCTGCTGGTCCTAAACAGAACCTCATCAGAACTTGATCAGGTTTTCTTCTCCAAAAGTAATTGTGTTTCCAGCTTCCACAACCAAAGTATTTCAGCTTGAAAACAGCTTACTTATTCTTACACCTTTTCTGTGTGTCTGTTCAGCAACCTCCCATTTTGCAGAAGAAAATCATGAAGATTACATCTGACAATATTCTACTCTGTGTTATATGATTGTACTAACAAATCTAATGAAAGGCCTGATATGTGTTTGCTGAAGCATGATAAAATCTTATCTCTTTGTCCCAAAGAGCTGCATTGTAGCCCAAAAAACTATTAAAATAGTTTCTTGAGGCACACTGCTGCACTGTTTGATGTGTTTTCTCAACACACACTGTTGTA
>NW_007577973.1:614207-622660 GCF_000690725.1 Stegastes partitus
TGGACTCTTTTTAATAATAGGACAAAACACAGAACAACAATCTTGCGGTGGGATCACATCAGCTGCAGCACCTGTCCTGGTCAGGCCAAGCAGCGCCCCTGGTCCTTACATGTTGATGGTGCAATCCGTGAGGCCTCAGTGTGTAATCTGGCCACATCAATCTTTAAATTTAGCCTTTAATTTAACTTCAGCTACCAATCTGCAAAGTTTTGTGACTTTCTTTAATGGCTGTAACACTATCATGTTGACTAATTTGACCCAACAGACAGATACATGAATACCTATTCAAAGAACTTTAAACTGCCTTTAGCTATACGACGTGTCCCCAGATGGTGTCGAAGCAAGAATAAGTGACGGTGCGTTCTATTAACAATAGGATGTTGGAATTTTTGACTGCTCAGATTTAAGTTTCAACTGGAAAGCCCACTGCTGTTGGAGTTCTGACTCACAAAATCAGAAAGATCATCACCAACCCCCACCTTGAAATCCAAGATGTCTGCTCAGCACATCAACAGTGGGAAAGGCACTTCGGTCATATCTGTGCCTCATTTAGTACAAACATTTCCCTGAAGGTAACGTGATTGTGAAAGGAATTATTTTGCATATAATGATGTCTCTCCCTCACAATTATTTCTGCAGTCTGGTTTGAGTTAACCATCTCATCGACATCGCCTCCATCTCCAAAGTGTTTGTAGGCATGAGTTAGAGTTTCTCTGCAGACACACACTCCTCTCATCAAAGCCTTTGCATTGGAAGTGACACACACCTCTTTCACACCCCGTTTTGTTCATATGAAACAGTCATAAATGTGGGTCCCACTCATTACATCCTGGCGAATTGAGAATTGCTGCTCACCTCACATAGATGTCAGATAGCTTGATGCTCTTGCTGTCAAATAAGATGCGTATTGGTAGCAGGATGGGTACAACAAGCTGGTCTTAGCTTACACCTTTTGCACTTCAGAAATGTTTATGTTGTGTTCTTTTGTATTGTCTTTACCTCTTTTTTCTATTGTTTCTTAATTATTGTTTGCAATAACTGAAAATAAATTTCCGTTTCAGTGTGATTAAATTAGATAACATGTTTAATAGATATTATGCAACCTTAAAATATAACGAAGAAGAGATAATGTGTTCATACAGCAAGAAAGAAGTGCTCAGATTTGTAAAATATAATTTATCATTTTATGGATTTATATGAAAATATATTTGTGAATCTTATTACGTAACACAATGTAATCAGACAGATTAACAAATTTCATTTCTCTTAGACGTGAACTTTAAATGATGTTTAAATCTCCCTTCACTGGTTTTGTGCATCTGAAATGTTCTTATTTCGAGCTCCACCGTGTGTTTTCAACCAGTTTGCTGGGGATGGGAATCTTTTTTTTCAGGGTCAAGGTGGAATTGACCTGCTCGGCTGACAGCAGGCTGTGCCACTGAGCGACCGGCCGCCGCGGGTTGGACAACATGTCAGCCCAGTGTCTCAGCTGGTTCCCTGTGGCGTCGCAACCCAGAAAAATCTTCCCCAAAGCGTCGTTCCTGCTTATGTCATCATGGTCCCATACGGAGATGACCAGGTTGACCCTCTGAGGATGACAGCGCAAATAAAAACTTATGTACCTTAAACAGCCTAATAAAGGAAAATGCTGGTGTTTTTGCAGGCTATGTAGCTTTTACATCAAATTATTTTTAATACTTTACATTACGTCTGAAAATAGCACTTTCCATTTCTTACTTGTTCTGTCTAGTAGCCGCTAGTTTTCAGCTACCTTTGAAAGTATTTCTACAAAATAGTTCAACAAATTTACCAGGTGATGTGTATGAATGTATGATAACACAAATTAGATTACTACTCATCGATATGGTCTATGGACCTGGACATCTTTATATATCTCTGTGTGTGTGTGTGTGTGTGTGTGTGTGTGTGTGTGTGTATATATATGTATATACACAGTCATGGAAAAATGCTTAGACCACCCTTGTTTTCTTCAATTTCTTGTTCATTTTAATGCCTGGTACCACTAAAGGTATATTTCCTGAACAATACAATGAACACAGCATAAAATGCAGCTGATTACATCATACTTTATGTCCTATTTGACATGCTTAAGCTTAATTGTATTCCCTGGGTATATAAGAGGCAGTTTTATGTCATCAGCAGCACTGCACATACAAAAGTCTAGAGTGGCGTCCTGCTTACATTCAAGCACAACTCAGAAGTTGTCAACGCTCACATAATGCCTAAAACAAAAGAATTATGTGAAGCCACAAAGGCAGCCATCTTGGCACTGCTGGAAACTGGCATGAGGGAGAGACAGGGAGTGAAAAAAAATTAAGATCTCAAAGACCAATGGAGGAAAACAACGGTGGTCTAATCATTTTTTCCATGACTGCATATGATGTGTTGATCTAAAATTAAAAGTAATAGACAATGTTTTGTTTTTTGTTTGTTTGCTTGCTTCAAGTTTTGTGAAATGTTGTTATTACTATCTATTACTATCAGCCTGAAAAGACAGACTCCTCTTTTTATCTGGTGACACTTACCTGGATTTGTTCAAATGTCACGTCAAAAGTGAAGGATTCATTGTAATAAGGGTTCAACGTCTTTCTTTTTATTGACGTCTTTCTTTTCTTCCACTTCCTCTTGTCCAGAGCCAACTGCACCTTCACATATGGATCTACAAACACCAATCAGAAGAAAGTCTCTCAGAGGTCAGCAAAATATGTTTCTATTCTGGTGTGCAGTTCATCAATGGAAATCAAATGAAATGTATTCAAAGCTGTCAAATAAAGCAAAACAATATATTTTTTCCTGTGTGAGGAATAAAAGCAGTTAAATATTATTTGGTTCACGCAAACTTTCTTCTGAATTCGAAATCCAGGAATCTGTGTACTGTGCTGTGTGTTACACAAAACATGAAATCATATTTATTTTTATCACTTTGCATTATAAAGTTTTAACTTTTGTCCTGAAATCAAATTGTATCGTCCCGGATCTTTTTTTATCGCCCTGGGATGACGGGACGTCCTGAAGCTCAAACCCTGTCAGTATGTTAACAGAATTTACAAGGCAGCATATCACCTGAAGTGTCTCTGTTTTGTTTTTTGTTTTGTTCTGTTTTGTTTTTTAAAAATCACACCAAACTGACGTACACCATTAGTACCTCACCATGAGCACGTGAGGCAAGTGTGACTGACTTTCACCATGCGTTCCATTCTCTTCAAAAGTGGTTCCATGGCAATCACACGTTGCCATTAGTGTCCATTCTTGAACGGACATCTCACGTTGCCCCTGTGACTAGCACGGCAGACTTGTGCCTTTCTGATGGAGCCCTTGCAACCTTTTCTCTACGTCTATGACCTAGACGGCCTTCACGGCACCCAAAATTCACAGAGGACATACGATCCCAAAAGTCATGTGACCGAGGATTTAATCTAACCTGAACATCCTCCAACATCCATGCCCTTCAAGTTTTTGGCCTCCAGGATCACTACAGTCAGTTTGCTGGCAGTGGGAACATAGCGCAGAGAGAAGCAGATCTCCCCCAGGTTTTCTTCCTGCAGCACATAAAGGTAATAAGTTTATAGAATGCTCACTGAAATGGCTGTATTTACTATATGTACTTTGTTAATGTTGATATTTGTCAAAAGAAAAAAATATATATATACACACACATATATAGATATACATATATTTGAATTATTAGATCACCCTTGTTTTCCTCCATTGGTCTTGGAGATCTTAAGTTTTTTTCACTACCTTTCTCTCCCTCATGCCAATTTCCAGCAGTACCAAGATGGCTGCCTTTATGGCTTCACATAATTCTTTTGTTTTAGGCATCGTGAGAGCTGACAGTTTCTGAGTTGTGCTACAGCTTGAATGTAAGCAGGAAACCACTCAGGCCTTTGCATGTGCAGTGCTGCTTATGACCTGAAACAGCCTCTTATATACCCTGGGAATACAATTAAGCTTAAGCATGTCAAATAGGACATAAAGTATTACGTAATCAGCTGCATTTTTTGTCATGTTCATTGTGTTGTTCAGGTAATATACCTTTAGTGGTACCAGGCATTCAAATGAACAAGAAATTGAAGAAAACAAGGGTGGTCTAATATTTTTTTTTCCATGACTGTGTATATATTTAAAAAGGAATCTAAAATTTTCAACCAGTAGAACCCAGTATTGTGTTTGGTGACTGGTGCTTTTGTCCTTGGCTGCCGACTAGATATTCTGGAAAGAAAGGGCTGTTAAGGAGGTAACATATCTCCTTGTTTGTTCTATAATGCACAAAACGTTTATACCAGGGAATGGATTCTATCAGGATTACACATGTACCTCTGAAAGAAAAAAAAACTGGACGAGTAGCGTTAACATTCACTCCTCCCTAGCTGCCAAAACTCATGAAATCCACTCGAAAAGAAAAGGAAGGAGAAAAAGGAAACCTCGAATTTGGCCGGCTCGGCAAGGTCCTGCCACTCCTCGATGACGTGGTTCCAGTCCACATTGCAGAGCTGCAACCTGAGCTCACCGATGATTTCGTGTTTGGAGAATCGGTTGAAATCGAACACCTTCATCACTACGACCGACTTCAGGAGCGTAGACTTGGACAGCTGGGAACAGATCACTCAGGTTAGGAACACAATCAGACTAAGACTTATTTCTCTGTAGGTTTGCATGAATGTAGACACCAATGTGTGCAGGTAGAGTTAAAACCGATCTACATCAGAAATTTCTGCCAATGCTGATGATGAAACAGATGTATTTTAAACTGAATATTTTCTATCTATTATCTTGTGTTCTCGCTTAATTACAAAGCTACTGACAAAAAAATCAGCACAGGTTGCTTCTTTGTGACCAAAAGTCTCGACCATAAAATCTTCCTTCTGGATTAATGAATTCTATCTTATTCTAGCCACTTGCATCTAACCAAAGCAAGTCCTCCATTTACTCCTCTCTACCTGGAAGGTGAACTGCTCGTTGTAGACTGGATTCAGTGTGCTTCTGAACACTTTGGTCTCGTAGGTTTTGGACTTGTCGGGGCAGATGTACACTTTGACGTACGGGTCTGAACTTCCTCCTATGTCCATGGCCTTCAGGCTGCTTGCTTGTTTGATGCCCACTGTGAGCTGTAAAGAAAACAGACAGGTACTGACTCCAAGCCATGCTGCGAGTTAAAGGAAAACTCCACAGATTTCACACATCAAAGAGTGTTTACAGTTAGTACGGGTAATGGAGGTGACAGGTTTAGACTAGGAAAAAGAATGCATAGAATAAATGAGACAAATCCGTGTTTCTGCAATGATGCCTTCTAAATAATTGTATTATGACTTTGGCAGTGTTATAGAGGGCCAATACTACATCAGTGGTTATAAAGGTTGCAAATATAAGTAACTGGTCGTTCATTTTATAACCTCAGAAAGAGCGGCGTTGTAATCCAGCGAGTACAGCAGCTTTCCTCTCTGCTTTTTGGTCGAGCCGTAGTCAACATCTCCCACATCTGGCTGAACCTGCAAGAAGCACATCAGCTCAGAGCCTTCATGCAGACAAAGACATTAGTCCAAGCCATTTTAAACGACTACAAGCTGATTCAGAACTGCCCAAAATACTTTTAAACTTTAAACATGGAACAATATATAGCTGCACACTTTCAATACAGTGAAAGATCACATCACACTGGGACCAAAACAAGAAATATAAATGTCACGCTAAATCTATTAGCAGCTGTCGTTGCTGGTTACTTTTCTAATAATTAAGGGTGCACATTGAAAAAAGCTAAAGCATACCCACCATGTTGATTCCTGACATCAGCAGGACTTTGAATTCAGACAGACAGTACTTTTACATCCACCTCTATCTGATTGACACGTTCACTCATGATCGAAGGTGTTGGGATCAGAATGGTTACCATGAATCCTAACGCCACTTTAAACTGAGGAGATTCCACAAAATGACTGGCACCAGGGTCAGAGCTGAGACAAAAAAATTCCCTCTAGCCTGACTGAAGTGTGTTTTGCTAATGTGTAGGACTGTATTCCATTCAGTACAATGAAGTACAATCTCCACAAGTCATTGATTTTGATGGATAGACAGCTGCCCACAGAACTGATGACTGCTTCTTGATACTAACCTAGTGAAGTCCCTGGTGTTTCACATTTTATACAGCAGAATCAGATTCTTAATGTTTTGTCATGTACCAGAGCTGTGGTTGTTTTGCCATCCATCCCCTTCAAATTGATCTGCTCGTCCTTTTTCTTCTGCCGCTTCTTCTTCTTCCCTTTGCAGCAGCACTTGATGCAGATACACAGACAACAGAGCAGAATCAGCAGACCGCCAGCCACAAAGATGGTGTAGACAGCCCATCGAGGCACTGTGGCAGACAAGGCAGGCAGATGGTTAGTTAGATGACATTTATTGTGCTGTACACGCATAGAACTGGTTTCATGCACAGTTGTCCGATACAATGCAGGTGATCTGTGCTGATGGCCTCAAAATAGTCTTCCTTGGAACGAATAAAAGGGTAAACAGAGGTTTGTAATGGATCCATGTTATCTCTTCAACACAAACATGTAATTCCCATTTTTAGAGATTTTCAAAATGGGGGAGTTATTTCAGACATCCATGGGTTTGGAAGTAAAATGTTCTCATTTAACATCTTAGATGACTCAGTTGAGGCACAGCTTGAATCAGCATGAAGTCTCTTGGTTCAAAAAAATAGTCAAAATGGTAACAACTGTGTCAGAACCTCTCTTTGTTTTGTCTCTTTGATTTAAAATAAGCCCAAAGATACAAGCTTGTGTGTTTAAAATATCATTCAGATGTTCACTTCTACTCCAGAAATGCTTTTCGATCACTAAGCTCAAAATTCTGAGCTTCTAATCGTCGGTGCCATCTAAAAATCACGGGAACCTGAAAACACATTCAGTTCACTTTTAAATTCATGCCTCCAACTGGCTTCTTATACATAGCAGCAGTCACTGAGGCTCATGGGTGCTGTTTGGCCGGGTGCCAAAATGATGAGTAAAACACGAGTTCACACAAATAGGTTGACATTATTAAAACTGGTAGCCGCAACATAAAGCTATAGGATCATTACTTTATCAAGAAAAGTTCAGTTTTTCTGTGTTCAGTAACATTAATGATATTGTTTAAAGAGAAAAGGGAATGCTGATTGGGTGAAAACACACCCGCTGCCACTCAGATTTTGAAATTTTATCCATGATGCAGTCTTTCATGTGGCTGTTCTTTCAAGTTATTTCAAGCCTGCTGTCTGCCTTGAACATTCTTCAGTACTCTCTATACAATCCCAAGCTTGTGCCGAGTTACAGATAAAATTGTTATTCTCTTGAAGCCATAACTCCACTGTCCATCTCTTTGAAAACAACAGATTTATTGAAATTGTCTGATTTACATCGATAAGTCCATCAGGACAATGTTACTTGAACTTTTATTTTTAAAGCTATGAAACTGATCTATTAGTTGAACCATAGGAATCAGAAAATGGGGTTGGTGTGGGTGGAGGATTGTTTAGGTGAAGCTGCTGTTCATTAACTTACGAGGGATCTTGTTGAGCAAGTCGTTGAAGAAGTTAGCGGCTGGGTTGCCAGTGGTGTTAGTGGCAGAGGTAGTGAAGGTGATGGTGGTTGGATGATCAGTGACTGTGAAGTTTGCTGCAGCAAGGTCCATGAAGGATAATGGCTGAGAAGAATTTGGTTGTTGATGGATGGGAGACATGATGAGGAGGAAGCTAGAGATGTGAAAATAGTTTCAGGTTATCATTTAGTAGTAACTGGAAGTACTACTTCCTGTAACAGCCGATGTGAGATGAGACATAAATACTTCATTCAGAAAATACAGAAAGATTGTTTCAAATGCTTAATCATGTATCTTAAGCAAGCTTGTATAGAGCTGCTGAAGCAATCGGTTACTTCCTTATTGTTTAAAAATCTATAGTGGCCGTGAGAGACTGACTCAGCCCCATAACAACATACAGCATGTCCACGTTAAAGTGACAAAGTTCTCCAGTCAATGAAAATGAAAAACAGTTCTGTTTAACATTTGCTGTCATCGTTGTCAGCTTAAAGCAATATTTGCATTATCCAACAGTAGATATGCAGCCAAATAAAAACAAGTGTTTTAACATTTCATCAACTGCCCGACACCTTGTTTACTGGGCTCGTGTGCAGTGGCTTGTGTGTTTGTGTTTCCTGTTTCAAGGTTTAACAGTAAGAGATTCAGCTAATACCTAAAAATGTCATTTTCAAAGACACTTCCTGAACAAGCACACAGCATTAGTTACAGTTAGTTACAGCATTGCTTGTGTATCTAGGGATGAAAGACAGAAAGCTGTTTCAAAATTGCTGTAGAAAGCAGGGACATGACAAGTCACTGAACACGGCCATAGACTGTATAAAAGATGGACGTAACAACCGGCCCTGAAAACTGAAGCAAAC
>NW_007577973.1:623204-624077 GCF_000690725.1 Stegastes partitus
CAAACAAATGTTTCCAGGGAAAGACAAGCCCAGCACAGTAGCTGCTGGAAGTCTAAGTATTCAAATGCAAGTTAACATTATTTGTGAGAGATGTAGGTGGGCGGCTGTGGCTCTGGTGGTAGAGCGGGTTATCCTCTAATCACAAGGTTGGCGGTTCGATCCCCCTGCACACTGAACGTGAAGTTGCTCCCAGTGGCAGGCAAGTGCTTGGATGCATCTGTCACTGTTGGTGTATGAATGTGTGTGTATGAGTCAATGAGAAAACACTGTAAAGAACTTTGACTACTAATAAGGTAGGAAGCGTGTAGACCAGGGAAGCATACCTTCTCACCTCTTTTCTCTAAGAGAGTTCAGAAAAGGACACAATCACATCTGCTTTGATTATTTACAATGTGTGATGATTGGAATGTAAACTGCATTTGTTAAAAGACTCCTGAAATAAAAAAAAATAAAAAAAACCTACAGTCTTTTCTTGTTACACCCTTGTACATAGACCTCCTCCTGTTAAACACGTCAGCATTCACAGGAGTGAGTCCGCCTGACCTCAAAGTGGAACTGGCCAATATGATCAGCAAAAACATATATGTATGCAAGGTGAAAAGATGGGCTGCTCAGTTCAAAGAATGCATTCCTGACAAAGTTATTGTCGCTCAGAACAACAAATGGTAAGTAGTTAATGCTCAGAATATATATTAAAGTTCAAATATGGCTCACAGATGGGAGCCAGCAGTCCTGCATGAGGATCAAAGTTAAATCGCACAGTCTTGATATAGAAGATCCTCATTGATGTTTAGAAACAGATAGTCCTTTAATTGGTTATTATTCTTCACACTTTATCAGTTTCAGTTCAAGTTGTGGGCTTCTCAAGGACCT
>NW_007577973.1:625537-650423 GCF_000690725.1 Stegastes partitus
TTACTAATACATTCAAGCTGGGTTGAGGTTTCAAGCTGGGTTGCAACACATCTATCTACAAATATGGCTTAACTAGACTATTGATTTTAATGACTTTATCAACTGTTCAGGAAGTCAGTCTAACATTTGATCATGTGGTCAGTTAAAATCCACTAATTTATTTAATCTTGCCACCGTAGTAACAGTGGTTACAAAGAAGGATGAAACAAGTTACAACTTAACTGTGCTCCTATACCTAATCAAATAGCACTGCACCCCTGGATCCCCTCTTTGCTATACATTCACTTGTCCATGAGAAACCCTGAGAGGTAGTACAAACTACCCCAGGACTAGCTAGTTGAAGTGCAGTAGCTGGGGAGTTACTGACTAACTTGCTGGACAGGCTTTTCTCTGTGTTCTTTCTGCTGCTGCCTTCACTTGCCCCAAGTATTTTGTTCACATCTGCATTTTACTCAGAAACCTGCTTAAGTGACAGATCAAGCTTTCAGTGGTTTTACTACAGGTTAAAAGGTGCTATTAAAGTGTGTAATAATCTACCAAAATGCCAAACATTTGTTAGTCCTGCTGATGTCCAAACAACAAAGTATGACTAAATCACAATGCAAAAATTTCCCTCAAGTTAGAGCTCTAAGGGAAACATTTGACTTACTTTTGCAGAGTTTTACAGAAATGTTCACATCCCCACTTGACGACTGGCTGAGACTGGACTGTTTCTGATCTGTGTTACTCAGAATAAAAGGAATTTGTTTTAGTGAGCGACTGAAGAGGAAGGAAGTGACGGAGGGACTGTGCTTTTCCTTAAAAACAATCCTAAAACTGTTTGATCAAAGAAAGGAAACGTCTCCTCCCTCCATCTACAGCCAGTCTGTTTTCTCTGCAATCAGAGGGAAACCCCATCATCGACAGTCCATCTGAGGTAGGCGTCAACAGGAGGCCGGACCCTGTCCCTTTTTAGCAACTCAATATTAAAGTCGTCAGTGACGACAAGTACATTTCCCGCTCTGTTGGACTGAGTTGGAAGTGTTTCACCAGCACACTCGAGTAGGATGGTGCTGGTCATGTTGAAACACACAAACTGCCCCACCAAGAAAATGACGAGTGCTGCCAAAGCCACCCAGACCTCATGTTGGAGTCAGGATACACATCATTCACGTCTGATAAGATGCTCACTGTGTCAGATTAAATTATTACAATCATAAATTCTTGCTGAGTCATCTGAGAGACATGGCAGAGCAGACATGTGTCCTTGACCAATAAAGGACCAGTGTGTTTGATGTTGGCTGTCTTGACTCCAGTCGTTTGAAACAAGAGAACAGACAGCTGACTGACCTTTAGCCCACTCAAGGAAAGTCAGAGACCTGTCCTGAGAACACTGAAGGGTTGTCCAGACTGTTTTTTTCGCTGCCGTGCTGAAAGGTGAATCGTTGCCACAATCTCAGATTGCTGCACTCTAGAGTAACCCTCTTTTAGTTCTCTGCCACTAGGAAACAGCTCAATAGCACAATGCTACCACCACCATGCTTGTCTCTATATACAGCCTATGGTCCAGTCCTTTCAGTCTCCAAAATGTGAACTCCAAATAAGTTCTTCAAACATCTCAAGGAAAATGTATGCAAACAGGATACATCTGACAACAAGTGCCACAAGAAATGATCTGAAGACTTTTGTAAATCAGTGATATCACGACTTGATTTTAAATACATTTGCAAAAATCTCAAACAGATTTCGCTTTCTCACTTAGGGTTGAGTGTAGACTGATGAGTAAAATTTTAATTATCCATCCATCTATCCATCCATTATCTATAGACCGCTTAATCCTCACTAGGGTCATGGGGGGCTGGAGCCTATCCCAGTCGACTTAGGGTGAAGGTAGGGGACACCCTGGACAGGTCACCAGTCTATCACTTAGAGACAGACAACCAAGCACACTCACATTCACACCTACGGACAATTTACAATCACCAATTAACCTCAACATGTTTTTGGACTTGTGGGAGGAAGCCGGAGAACCCGGAAAGATCCCAGTGCCCCCACCGAGACACAAACGGCGATCTTGTTGCTGCAACTTTTAATCATTTTTTTCCATTTAATTTCATGGATGTAAGAGCCATTTTGTGTGTGTGGAAGCAGTAAACTGTAATTTTGAACCAGTTAAAGTGTTTTATCATCACATAGACTGTAGATGTGGCTAAAAAACAAACAAACAAACAAACAAAAAAACATATGAATAAGTGACAGCCCACAAACAACCAAAAGCTGTTTGCATATTTCACACACACACACGTGAAGCTGAACTAGCACATAGACGGAAAAGATCTGCCGTTTTTAAATATCCAATAAATAATAGATTTCCGGTAAGAGCATTGCAGATAAGACACACTTTCTGTATTACTGATGTTTTTTTATGTTTTCCTGTACAGGTTGCATATCCCTGAGCACCACGATGATGAGAGCTGTAGTAGTTTATCATTAGTGTTGGGCATTAAGCACACATGGAATGAACACCATGAAGTCAATCAAAGACCAATCTCTCAATCATGTGACAGAAAACAGTGTTTACTGATGAAAATGAATGCTGAGAGCAAATAAACAATAGAAATATAGAAAGAATTGTAGCAAAAGGGGGAACAAAAGGAACAAAAAGTGGAAGAATACAGAAAGGGAGAAGGGAAGAGGTGAAAAACAGGATGAAAGACAAACAATAAGACAAACAATAAAGAAGCAAAAGTGGAAGGACTAAAGGAAGCAAAAGAGAAGATAAGTTTAAAAAAAAAAAAAAAAGGAAAAGAGTGGAAGAAAGAAAGAAGCAGCTGACAGACACACAACCACGCAATACGGACACACAGAAGAAAACAACAGCATTACCTTGGTGTAATAGTTTGTGTCCACTTCTTCTTATTTGAAACTCATGTCTGCTCCTTTTGTTCAGTCGGCTGTTGAATGCGTTCAGCCTGAATTCAGTCAGTCATCTTCAGCTCTTCAAGTGTGTCGATTTGCACCTGCAGCAGCCACCACACCTGCTGAACACACACAGCTACCGATGCAGTCAGTGTTCAAACAGAGGTGGAGTTACTGAAATACCACATATTTAAATACATCTAGTAGAGCAACAGCTACTGAAACAACAACCAAGTCTGAGCGCTGATCCCTCCCAGTGGAGTAAACAGCACTTGATTTGGACCAAGGGCTGCAAGGTGGCACAGTTGCAGTCTCTAAGTGTAGCCCTGTGATAGACTGGTGACCTGTCCAGGGTGTCCCTGCCTTTGCCCTAAGTCAGCTGGGATAGACGCCAGGAAGGTGTTGGCGTGGTTGAATGTGGGGTGCCAGCATAGCTTTCCCCAACTCCTCCAGGAATTGCCTCCTCTTGAAAAATTTTCCCTGCTTCCATCCTACATTCACCTCCATCCACACCATGGTCTGGATTATATTCTGTATCATCTTCAGCTTCTGACTCTTCCTCCTCTAATCCATCCTCACTGTCAGTTTCCTGGCCTCTGTCCTCCTCACCAGTCTGGTGATCAAGATATGATCAGGAGCCTCACTTACAGCATATCCACCTGCTATGGTGCTGCCACACAATGAACTGTGAGCAAGGCCTCAAAAAGGTCTTATACACTAAAGCTAAGAGAACAATTGATACTATTTAAACTATGTTGCAACTGGGGACTGCAGGGTGGCTCAGTTGGTAGCACTGTTGCCTCGCAGCAAAAAGGTTGCCGGTTCACATCCCAGTGGGGGCACCAGGATCTCTCTGCGTGGAGTTTGCATGTTCTCCCCATGCAACGTGGGTTCTCTCCGGGTTCTCTAACTTCCTCCCACATGGTCCAAAAATATGTTGAGGTTAATTGGTGATTCTAAATTGTCTGTAGGTGTGAATGTGAGTGTGCTTGGTTGTCTGTCTCTAAGTGTAGGCTGGCGACCTGTCCACTATTATCACCTAGCACTATTATCCTCATTATTTAATTATTTTGTGCCTAGACCTGTATCTTAAATTACTTTGATACATACACTGCTAAAAAAAAACTAAAGGGAACACATCCTAGATCTTAATGAATGAAATATTCCAGTTGAAAGTCTTTATTCATTACATAGTGGAATGCGTTGAGAACAAAATAACATAAAAATGATTAATGTAAATCAAAATAATTATCCCATGGAGGTCTGGATTTGGACTCATACTCAAAATAAAAGTGGAAAATCACACCACAGGCTGATCCAACTTCAGCAGAAATTCCTCAAGACAAGTCAAAATGAGGCTCAGTAGTGTGTGTGGCCTCCATGTGCCTGTAGGACCTCCCTACAACATCTGGGCATGCTCCTGATGAAGCGGCAGATGTTCTCCTGAGGGATCTCCTCCCAGACCTGGATTAAAGCATCAACTCCTGGACAGTCTGTGGTGGATGGAACGAGACATGATGTCCCAGATGTGCTCGATTGGATTCAAGTCTGGGGAACGGGCAGGCCAGTCCATAGCATCAATGCTTTCATCATGCAGGAACTGCTGACACACTTCAGCCACATGAGGCCGAGCATTGTCATGCATCAGAAGGAACCCAGGGCCCACTGCACCAGCATATGGTCTCACAATGGGTCTGAGGATCTCATCCCGGTACCTAATGGCAGTCAGGGTACCTCTGGCTAGCCCATGGAGGGCTGTGTGTTCCTCCAAAGAAATGCCTCCAACCTGGTCATGCTGGAGGATGTTGCAGGCAGCAGAATGTTCTCCACAGTGTTTACAGACTCCGTCACATCTGTCACATGTGCTCAGTGTGAACCTGTTCTCATCCATGAAGAGCTCAGGGCACCAATGGCCAATCGGCCAATCTTGGTGTTCTCTGGCAAATGCCAGTCAGCCTGCACGGTGTTGGGCTGCAAGCACAAGCCCCACTTGTGGACATCAGGCCCTCATACCACCCTCATGGAGTCTGTTTCTGACAGTTTGAGCAGAAACATGCACATTAGTGGCCTGCTGGAGGTCATTCTGCAGGGTTCTGGCAGTGTGCCTCTTGTTCCTCCTTATACAAAGGAGGAGGTAGCGTCCTGATGCTGGGTTGTTGCCGTCCTACAGCCCCCACGTCTCCTGGTGTACTGGCCTGTCTCGTGGTATCTCCTTCATGCTCTGGACACTGTGCTGAGAGACACAGCAAACCTTCTTGCCACAGCTCACATTGATGTGCCATCCTGGATGAGCTGCACTACCTGAGCAACTTCTGTGGGTTGTAGACACCGCCTCATGCTACCTCTAGGGCTGAGAGCACTGACAAAATAGAAAAGTGACCAAAACATCAGCCAGAAAGGATGAGAACAGAGACATGGTCTGTGGTCACCACCTGCAGAACCACTCCTTTATAGGGGTTGTCCTGCTAACTGCCTCTCATTTCCACCTGTTGTCTGCTCCATTTGCACAACAGCAGGTGAAACTGATTCACCATCAGTGTTGCTTCCTAACTGGACAGGTTGATTTCACAGAAGTGTGACTGACTTGGAGTTACATGTGTTGTTTAGGTGTTCCCTTTATTTTTTTGAGCAGTGTACATCTGCTGCATAGAGAGAAGAATATCAGTGAACCAGGGACGTCTCAGTGTGGGCATTAAGGGCAGATAGAAAGGCTTTTACTTTTAGATGTGGTGCAATGTGGACAAACAACCTGCTGATCTGAAGCAGACTGAGGCCTTAACTAAAAGCTATACATGTAAGGTTACACATTGAAGTCTTACTTTACTGCATTTATTGGTTTAGATGGTAAGATAAGCAAGAACAGGCGACAGCCAATCACAGTGCAGTAATCAGAGCAGGAAACTACCACCTGCACCCAGAAACTGAATTCTGGGTTCATCAATACCAGTCAGACAAAAAACAGCTGTTCTCTGTGTGGAGAAACACTTATGCGTGTTGTAAATCAGATTTTGCAGTTTAGCTGAGCTTGTAACTTGAAAATAAGTGACAGCGCATATTCAGCCAGTGGCAACCCACTTGCAGTCTTGGCCTAACTAAGGCAGGGACAGAAGTTTGACATGCTGCAAGTGTTTTGAGCCACAAAGTGTAATTTGCAGCACAGCTTTGACCTTTAAAGTCTGCAAATATGAAAGCACAAGCAGCTCCGGTTTCCTGCTCTGATTACAAATATTATTGTCCGGTTGAATTCTTTCACACTGTAAAAAACCAAAAGACAAAAACATCCCTGCCATTCTTTACATGAGAAACCACAGGCACCCTGCCAAAATAATAATTATATCTCTATATACTGGAAATAAGTGCATAATATGTTCTTCTGGGATCGTTCAAACTATGTGTGGAAAACAAAAAGCCTGACAGCAGTCAGTCCTCAGTTACCACCCAAACCCCCTTTTATTTTTTATTGAGAACATTTAAATAACATTAGAACTAAATGCGGTACAGTTTGGATGTATACAGAGGATCTCAGTGGGGAGAAGTTGATGCAGGTGATGACGCAGACACACAGCTTTGTGTTTCTCTACTGGTGCGTCTGCTGAAGGTGCGACAGCGGCTGGCAGATCAGAAGTTGATGGCTTTACCGAAGGAGGCGGCGAGGTTAGCTTCTCTGAAAGCCTCGGACACTGTCTGCAGACGGAGGAAGAAAGGCAAACAGAAGGTGAGTAAAGAAAAGCTCAGTTTTAGTTCAGTTTATTTTAGATAACATTTTTTGTCAGAAAGTTAAAATAAAACCATAATTTCCCAGTTTAAAAAACAAACTAAAAGGGTGAGAAGTTGTGGCCGACTGAAAGTTGAATAGAAGCTGGATTTTAAAATCAATTAGTCAAATAAATCCGTTAGATGGTTATCAGCAAACTAAGTGGCAGTTAGTTTAACAAATTGAGTTTCACTAAATAAAAATGGTTTTGTGTTACGTTCTTATGTCAGAGTAAACTAAATATTTTGAGGCTTTAGGAGACCACGACAGGCATTTTTCTCCATTCTGACATTCACATTACACCAAAGCCTTGTCCTCACACTGACAACAGAGTCAAAGATGGAAAAACAAATCAGTTTAAGAAAGGCAAGGTAATGTGAAAAGCAGTGGTGGCAGGGTAATACAAGGTGCTGTTTCCTTTGAATTATCCAGAGAAGAAAGCTCATTTACAATGTTAGATCCAGAAAACTACATTTTACATTACGCTTTCATTTTGACATCTGGACAAATCTCATGCTGTCTCTGTCTTTGACAACGACCAGTCATCCTGTATCCTGTCCCCAAATAATTAATCAAGAAAATATTTGGAAGCCTAGTTTAATAAATAAATGAAATTTAACACACAGGGGTCTCTTCTGAGAGGCCTACTCACTGAGTAACTAAGCTAAATTTGAAAGAGTAAAGGCAGGACCAGCTGATACACATCAGCCCATGTTNACTCTTGGGAAATTCCTCAAGACAAGTCAAAATGAGGCTCAGTAGTGTGTGTGGCCTCCATGTGCCCGTATGACCTCCCTACAACACCTGGGCATGCTCCTGATGAGGTGGCAGATGTTCTCCTGAGGGATCTCCTCCCAGACCTGGATTAAAGCATCAACTCCTGGACAGTCTGTGGTGTAACGTGGTGTTGGTGGATGGAACAAGACATGATGTCCCAGATGTGCTCGATTGGATTCAGGTCTGGGGAACGAACAGGCCAGTCCATTGCATCAATGCCTTCATCATCAGGAACTGCTGACATGCTTCAACCAGATGAGGCTGAGCATTGTCATGCACCAGAAGGAACCCAGGGCCCACTGCACCAGCATCTGGTCTCACAGTGGGTCTAAGGATCTCATCCCGGTACCCAATGGCAGTCAGGGTACCTCTGGCTAGCCCATGGAGGGCTGTGCGGCCCCCCAAAGACATGCCTCCCACACCATTACTGACCCACCGCCAAACTGGTCATGCTGGAGGATGTTGCAGGCAGCAGAATGTTCTCCACAGCGTCTCCAGACTCTGTCACGTCTGTCACATGTGCTCAGTGTGAACCTGCTCTCATCCTCGAGGAGCACAGGGAGCCAATGGCCAATCTGCCAATCTTGATGTTCTCTGGCAATTGCCAATCACCCTGCATGGTGTTGGGCTGTAAGCACAAGCCCCACTGGTGGACATGGGGCCCTCATACCACCCTCATGGAGTCTGTTTCTGACAGTTTGAGCAGAAACATGCATATTAGTGGCCTGCTGGAGGTCATTTTGCAGGCCTCTGGCAGTGCTCCTCCTCCTTGCATTGATGTGCCATCCTGGATGAGCTGCACTACCTGACCAACTTGTGTGGGTTGTAGACACGCCACATGCTACCTCTAGGGCTGAGAGCACTGACAAAATGCAAAAATGACCAAAACAAAAACCAGAAAGGATGAGAACAGAGACATGGTCTGTGGTCACCACCTGCAGAACCACTCCTTTATAGGGGTTGTCCTGCTAACTGCCTCTCATTTCCACCTGTTGTCTGTTCCATTTGCACAACAGCAGGTGAAACTGATTCACCATCAGTGTTGCTTCCTAACTGGACAGGTTGATTGAGTTGGAGTTACATTGTGTTGTTTAGGTGTTCCCTTTATTTTTTTGAGCAGTGTACATCTGCTGCATAGAGAGAAGAATATCAGTGAACCAGGGACGTCTCAGTGTGGGCATTTACGGCAGATAGAAAGGCTTTTACTTTTAGATGTGGTGCAATGTGGACAAACAACCTGCTGATCTGAAGCAGACTGAGGCCTTAACTAAAAGCTATACATGTAAGGTTACACATTGAAGTCTTACTTTACTGCATTTATTGGTTTAGATGGTAAGATAAGCAAGAACAGGCGACAGCCAATCACAGTGCAGTAATCAGAGCAGGAAACTACCACCTGCACCCAGAAACTGAATTCTGGGTTCATCAATACCAGTCAGACAAAAAACAGCTGTTCTCTGTGTGGAGAAACACTTATGCGTGTTGTAAATCAGATTTTGCAGTTTAGCTGAGCTTGTAACTTGAAAATAAGTGACAGCGCATATTCAGCCAGTGGCAACCCACTTGCAGTCTTGGCCTAACTAAGGCAGGGACAGAAGTTTGACATGCTGCAAGTGTTTTGAGCCACAAAGTGTAATTTGCAGCACAGCTTTGACCTTTAAAGTCTGCAAATATGAAAGCACAAGCAGCTCCGGTTTCCTGCTCTGATTACAAATATTATTGTCCGGTTGAATTCTTTCACACTGTAAAAAACCAAAAGACAAAAACATCCCTGCCATTCTTTACATGAGAAACCACAGGCACCCTGCCAAAATAATAATTATATCTCTATATACTGGAAATAAGTGCATAATATGTTCTTCTGGGATCGTTCAAACTATGTGTGGAAAACAAAAAGCCTGACAGCAGTCAGTCCTCAGTTACCACCCAAACCCCCTTTTATTTTTTATTGAGAACATTTAAATAACATTAGAACTAAATGCGGTACAGTTTGGATGTATACAGAGGATCTCAGTGGGGAGAAGTTGATGCAGGTGATGACGCAGACACACAGCTTTGTGTTTCTCTACTGGTACGTCTGCTGAAGGTGCGACAGCGGCTGGCAGATCAGAAGTTGATGGCTTTACCGAAGGAGGCGGCGAGGTTAGCTTCTCTGAAAGCCTCGGACACTGTCTGCAGACGGAGGAAGAAAGGCAAACAGAAGGTGAGTAAAGAAAAGCTCAGTTTTAGTTCAGTTTATTTTAGATAACATTTTTTGTCAGAAAGTTAAAATAAAACCATAATTTCCCAGTTTAAAAAACAAACTAAAAGGGTGAGAAGTTGTGGCCGACTGAAAGTTGAATAGAAGCTGGATTTTAAAATCAATTAGTCAAATAAATCCGTTAGATGGTTATCAGCAAACTAAGTGGCAGTTACTTTAACAAATTGAGTTTCACTAAATAAAAATGGTTTTGTGTTACGTTCTTATGTCAGAGTAAACTAAATATTTTGAGGCTTTAGGAGACCACGACAGGCATTTTTCTCCATTCTGACATTCACATTACACCAAAGCCTTGTCCTCACACTGACAACAGAGTCAAAGATGGAAAAACAAATCAGTTTAAGAAAGGCAAGGTAATGTGAAAAGCAGTGGTGGCAGGGTAATACAAGGTGCTGTTTCCTTTGAATTATCCAGAGAAGAAAGCTCATTTACAATGTTAGATCCAGAAAACTACATTTTACATTACGTTTTCATTTTGATATCTGGACAAATCTCATGCTGTCTCTGTCTTTGACAACGACCAGTCATCCTGTATCCTGTCCCCAAATAATTAATCAAGAAAATATTTGGAAGCTTAGTTTAATAAATAAATGAAATTTAACACACAGGGGTCTCTTCTGAGAGGCCTACTCACTGAGTAACTAAGTTAAATTTGGAAGAGTAAAGGCAGGACCAGCTGATACACATCAGCCCATGTTCCAATCTGGTGGGTTCTAGGTGTCTTATCAGTGTCTCATCTGCATTCTGTTTATTCTGCACCTTTTTGTTAGTGGACCTCATGTGATCTCGAAGTAATGATTCTTTATTTGAAAAATGTCACAATTTTGGTGTATGACCTTGTGGTAAATCACATCAGCTATCCAGATTGGGGTATTTTGATATCCATGCACAAACACTGATCCCAAGAAACCAAATGATAGGTATTTTATTATTGCCCAGTGTTCCGCTGTGCACTGATGTGTGTGAGATGTTGTGATGAACTTGTGTGGTTTGCAGGACTTACAGGATGGGCGTGGCAGACTCGGGCGACATCCTCACATGAGGCTCCGTACTCCATGGCCAAAGCAGCTTCATTGATCATCTCTCCGGCTCCCTGCGGGGGAAAAACAAACAGCAGTGTTCAGTTCAACACGTCTCACCTTCTCTTTTGAATAATGCATTTTGATAGCAAATGCAAAAATGTGTGTGTGACAGTGATATTTTTGTGGCGACACCATCGGGACAAACTACATTTTTTCACCCAATGGTAGACGGGAAATAAAAACATCTACACTGTCTTTCTGACTTGTCATTTTATAAGTGACTAGGTTATGCTCAGATTGAAATATGTTGATCTTTTCTTGACTGATTATAGCTGGTGACTTAGCCCACAGACGTGAGTGGTGAAAATATTCTGTATCTACTGTACATGTGTGTGATTTCATATCTAACCTGTTCGGCTACAACAATCTCAGGTCAGTTTCCATAGTTAGTACAGTTCATTTGTGCTCAGCATTTTAAAAACCACCATACTTGCCAGTTTTTGTAATAATTCAAATTTGGCTGGGTGGTTCACAACAGAACACATATTTAACTGCTTAAACAGACTTTAAAGGTAACTAAATACAGAAGAGTGCCACACTGATCATATGCTGTAGTGAAGAACTGTCACTATACATTATTACACTGTGTTCAAATCACACTACTGTAGAGTGAAATGTACTGTTATGTCGTGTGATGTCTTTTGAAGAGGTTTTGATAATGTTTGTGTCTGTGTGTTTATTCAGATCGCTGCAGTAATTTCTGTACAAACTAAAAAGAAATGCAACAGAACAAGAAGACTGATAGACGTCATCTTGAAATGTCCAAAGACGTGGGCACTTGTAAGCTCATTTTCTAATTTTTAAAGGCCAGTTCTGACAAAAAACACAAATATCTGTGTCACCCTCACTTTTGTTACACACAGTACACCACGATGTAGATCTTCCAGAAAGTTCAACACAACCAGTAACCCCACAAACCTTTAAGTTTGGCAGCAAGACTGGAAAAAACACATAACTAAAGACTAACTTGGTGGCAGCTTTCACTGATTCATCAGCCAGCTTTTCACGGTGTTACAACAGCTGTCATCTTCAGCAAGACTAAAGATGACAGCTGTTGGTGCTCACGGCTTTGACCAGACGGTCAGTCGCATGTGTCCGTGTTTAGGTTGAAGCTCTTACTGATCCCAGGATGTGAGCTCCCAGCATCCTGTCTGTCTCCTTGTGGCTGAGGATCTTCACCATACCGTCAGTGTCAGCGTTCGTTTTAGCTCGGCTGTTGGCTGCGAAGGGGAACTTGCCAACTTTGTAAGGGACACCCTGAGGAGGAGAGGGAAAGGTGTGAGACTGTAAAACACTGATGGGATTTCAGCACTGAAAACAACACTCATCCTGCATATTGTTTATGCTAAGATAGTAGTCATCCTCACAGAGTAATTAAGCTTCAAATACGGCTAATTTCTGGCAATTAACCTCCTCAACCTCAAGCAGTTTTTGGCTGTTTTCTACTCCTGTAACATTGTTCCTTAACTTTCACTACAATATAAAGTCCTGCACCTCTATGGAAAGAACACAACCATGGCGAGAAAACAAAAGAATTAAAAAAAATATTCTGTGTAGTACAAAAAAGTTATGATGCCATAAATAGTAAAAATAATCATTATAATAATCATTTCTGAGGTTTCCTATTTTATAAAAGTGATGACTCTGAATACAATAGATATTTTACCACTTACATTTTTATATTGCTTCCATACTTGGCTCCTGTATTCTCTGTTTAGACTCATGTTAGGGGACTGCTCCTGGCCAACGTATGTATGTTTGTTAGCTCAGCATTACTATGTGGTATTTAAAGTGGCCTCGTGGTGATTTAATATGTGGACAAACACTGCCATCATGTGGTTGACTTTATTAATAACAATTTAAGAGTCTGAAGCTGCTCAGTTTAACAATAAACACTAAATAAAGACGACTGCCCAACTTATAGTGTTTTTAAGTAGAGGCAAATGACTAATTAGTCACTTGGGTAATGCACATAAGTCTAATTACAGTCAAATTTTACTGTACTGCTACTCTGTGAAAATGACTTTTTTGACTACATTCAGTACTTTATCAATTTAGACTGAATATACAGATGATGAATTCTCATCAGTGGTATATAAAATATGATGAACTGTTACAGATGTAACTATCAACCAGTATAGAAAACAGAACTGCAGGGCTTCTCCATATTATTACCTCCGCAAAGGAGGCTATGCTTTGGCCGGAGTTTATCTGCTTGTTTGTTTGTTAGCAACATAACTCGAAAAGTTTTCAACGGATTTTTATGAAATTTTCAGGAAATGCTGATAATGTCATAATGAACAGATGGTTATATTTTGGTTATGTTCTGGCTTACTGTCTGGTTATTCTCTTATAAAACAGTAAATGCTGTTAGTCAGTCATGCACAATGCTGTCATTGCGCCGTTTGTCCACTAGATGGAGCTCTGACTCCATTCAGTCCTTCAGTTCTCACCGCTGTCTTCTCAGTGAAGCAGGAGGAAGCTACAAACAGGCAGCATCACAGGAGTGGGCTGAGCGGAGCTACTGACACATAAGTTCATAACCACGTTGTGACATTAACAATGACTCTATATGTCTCCTGTTTCACTTTAACTCTCTTTGCCATGTGTCATGACGAGTGACGAGTGCTTTGTTGCGTCGGCCATGCTTTTCATTTACGTTGCTAAAAATGTGCAAACCTAGCTTAAGCTACTCCCTGTGTCAATAACATGGCTGTAGTTATGTCGACCTAGCATAGCGTAAGCTAACAGTTTAAAAGCCAGTAGGTAACTGCAATAATAACCGAAGTGTACAAAATATTTCAGAGTACAGAACGACCGTTCATCACTTCGTCAGCTTCTCATTATTGATATCAATGTTAATTCAACTGCTAAAGCCATGTTTTGATTATCCATGAATCTAACAGTGTAGATAAAATGAATGCAGGACTTTAACATTGGCTGACAATCACATTATGGTGGAAATGAACTGCTTGGTAGAGGTCTGTGCTCTCCCAGTGCTTTTCTAGTTAAGTTTTTACATGGTTACTTTTGCAATAGTTTTTGAGGTACTTTCTCCAGCACTGCTGAATCATTACAGCTCATTCAGAGATCGAGTTTGACTTGCTTATTTGACAGTGACTGTCAAGTGAAGAAACCGCAGTAAAAGCGATCACTTTTGCATCATTGTTGATGAGGTGATGACTTATCTGCTGAATCTGCAGCTCCCTACACCTTTCTATTTCCTAATATGGAAAGGCAGCAATGTTATCGTTTTGGTTCCATCTCACATAGTGCTGTTTTTGGACTCCAGTGGGCAACTGTTTTTTCAGAGAAAAAGCTCTAAAAAGGCTTGAAGCTTTTAATAATAGTGGAACATTTATGCATAAAGAACCAGAAATTTCCCTAAGGAGCTGGTTTAGACCAAAATTAGAGCAAAAAGAAATTCAGTGTTGTTCTTAGATTCATCTGGAGACAAAACAGAACTACAGAAAAAGAGCTCCATAAATGCTTCATATGTCACTGCGTCGTATACCATTCCTGTGTTTACAACTTGTTTTTGCTGCTGCCAAGTGGCTAAAACAAATTCAAGCACGGCAGGTATAAAGTAAATAATTCTGCACTCGGAGCAGGGTATGATGAGCACAGTGTTGTTTAGGACTCAAGCTTTTTGCAGACGCCCCCAGATTCTCACCTCCTCTTTGACCTGCTCCTCTGTCTTGCCCACCCAGGCCACCTCCGGGTGTGTGTAGATGACGGAGGGAACACAGTTGTAGTCGATGTGCACGGCACCACCAGCCATGCCCTCCACACAGATGATGCCCTCGTCCTCAGCTTTGTGGGCCAGCATCGGTCCAGCAACCACGTCACCGATTGCATAAATACTGAAGGAAGGGGGAGAACCAAATGAAAGAAAGACAGCGGTATATCAAAGAGGTTGTCTCTACAGATTCAGTTCAATGCAATATTCATTTATACGCAGCACCAAACAATAAATCACAAAGGCAAGTTCAACATGGAGAAAAAAACCCACTATATTACTTGTGGAAGAACAGATTGTTCACTCCTGTGTGGGACTAAGATTTAAATATTAAATTATGTTGGTTAAAAATCATTTTGTGCATCCATCTTCCAACCATAGCTGTGTGTAAAATTTCAGAAACTGCCCTTGATTTCATGACCGCTTAGTGGACTGAGTAGGAGAACAGTCCAAAGCAACACAAAGAGAATCAAGAGATCCTTCTTCAGAGCTGACAGTTTGGTTGTAGACCAATTCAGGAGACAGCCAAGCCCAAACTCACATCCAAGAAGAGAAGATTGCATTCTTCATGACCTTTATCTTCCCCCAAGATACAGAACTCTCTATACCACAATTAAAGGAACACTTTAAATCCAAAATGAACAAAATCAAACATCACCAGAGTGTTGATACAACATCTGGACTCAATCCGTGATACCAGGTTGAGTAGGACCAGTATTAAAGAACACACTGAATCTGAAGTGTTTGTGGAAGATGCACATAGAAATTTACTTTCATGTGCTGTGGAATTCCAGATTTTTAATGCATGTGTCCACCTTTTATTTTATATCTCAGGAACCATACAAGATAAGCAGATCATGCTTAACATCATTTTAATCATCTATTTAGTGGTGTTTGAGATCTATGATCATCATAGATATTTAGCCATTGGATTTGGGCATTTAAGAACTTCACTCTCCTGGACAGCGAAGCTCGAGACCACCCCTTGAGATGGACACATATATGATTGGACAGATGCTGATTTAAATTTAGTTCCAAAACTTTCTGTATAAAAGAAAGTCATTGAAATGCAGCGACAGCTTGGCTTTCCCCCTTCATTTTATCTGACTTTGGACTTTGACAACTTTGGCTTATTTGGGCGTGGCTTTTTTATTAACTATGGCGTGTTGCTTGATTACTTTTACTAGGGCTTTCTTTTTATAAGGGTTCTGACTACTTAATTTGGTTTTACAAATGATTATTTTCCACAATTTAGGTTGGGTTTTGTTCTTCTATGTTTTACTTAAAGTTGGACTCCTTAAGTGAACTTTAATCATGAAACAGAACAAACGTTTTCTTTACAACTATGAGCTTTGACTCTTAGTATTTTTACTTCGGCACACTTTTTTCAACAAAACTATGCAAAAGTACCATCTTGTACCTGCCTCCCTAAACCAACTCATCCAGCTGATCATCACAGCAACACATCCTGCAGCGGCTTTCCTCTCCCTCCTATAAAGGCTTCGCAAATATTGTCTTCTTTGTGCTAAATGGATGAATTTACAAATTACACTTGGTTTCTCAATTCCAGAATCATTCTAAATTACCAGTGACGATCGCCATTAACTAATGTCTATCTGTATTCATTCATTCATTGTCTGTTTATGTCACATCTGTTATTTATTGTTTATTTGTAGCATTAGTTAATACATGTCTGTGTATAATTATCGTCAGTTCTACAGTGTATTTCTTAGTTTGGGAACTGGAGGTCAATGAAATCAGAGTTAACAACTTTTGATGAGACTGATCAATACAAGTAGATTTGATTAAATATTAATATTCAATTTGAACACTTAGCACTATATTAACAACACGTAACAGGCTTTTAGTATTTAGTTTCCGAGATACTAACAGGTTACTATGCCTCTCACAAAGGACTCTTGGCTGACATCAGACAGCCTAAGCTCAGCGGTACCTGGGCACTTTGGTCTGGAAGCGGTTGTTGACAGGGATGCGACCCCTGTTGTCCAGCTCAATGCCAACCGATTCAAGGCCAAGGTTCTGGGTGAAAGGTCGTCTGCCGATACAGACCAGCAGCACGTCACATGTCAGGGTCTCGTTCTTCCCTCCAGCCGCCGCCTCCACTCTGAACGACAAAACACATCAACATTCTCACATGCAGCACTCTGCCCGCATTTTAAAATTTTCGAACCTTTATCCAGACTCTGACATCTACATAAAACAACCTGATGGGTTGTTTTACTCACGCCACATCAATCTTGCCGTCAGGCCTCTTTGTGGCTCCCATGACTTTGGTGCTGAGCTTGAACTTGAGGCCCTGCTTCTGCAGGATGCGCTGGAAGTTCTTGGAGACCTCCATGTCGATGCCCATGCCACCCACATGACCCAGGAACTCCACCGCTGTGACCTTGGAGCCCAGACGCTGCCACACTGAGCCCTGCAGGTCAGGAGGTCAAACACATATCTTACAAATGCAGTTTGACTTTTCCACCAGAGAAAAGGACAGGCAGGAAATTTTAGTGCTCTGATAAAGAGGGTGGCACACTGCTGACCAGTCCTGATCACACAGTTAGTAAATAGCCAACATATTAATGTATTTCTGGGTGAGTTAGTGTAAAATGATGCTGACCAGCTCCACTCCAATGACTCCAGCTCCGATCACAATCAGCTCCTCTGGCACCTTCTTCAGGGACAGAGCGCCTGTCGATGACACAACGGCCTCCTCATCGATCTAATGAAACAAAACACACACACAGAAGCATTTAGACTGTAAAATGCTGGAGCAGCCCATTAAACATTGTAGATAGAGATTTTGAACTAATCAATAGTTGTACATGAATAACTGGTGTAAGTATGAAAGGGGCTGTTGTTATTGATAGAACCACAATTATCCCCTGACGTCAAAGCTGCTCTCAGCTCTGCAGAGTAGAGAATTGTCTGAATATTACACTTTTTCTGTCCTGAGAGCAGAATCACTGTATGCTGGACATCTTGGGAAATTGGTTTGTTTTTAAGGTTTAAGGGATTGGTCTAAGGGCAGCAAGAATACACATGTATAAGGCTACATTTCCCAAATTGACAGCTTCAGTGTAATATTTGGTTGATCAATAATTACTAAGGCAGAACAACATTTATGTTGGCAGATATTAGAATGAACATATATTCTGCTTGCAGCTTGAATTTTGTTCTATGAGGAAGAACACGATATGCCTATGACGTGTCAGCTGAGAAAAGCCTTGTCAAACTAATATTTGTTAATTTTTCACCGTATAAAAACCAAAAATCATTAAAGCAAGTAATTTGGATTAAATACGTTTTTTTTTTTGCCTAAGTAGCAAAGCATAAATAATGTTAAGTGAACAGCAATGGACTGAGCGACCACCTGTTTCTTTAGTATTTCTATTTGTTTTCTATAATGTGAGGACTCCATATTTCTTGGAAGCGAAAAAAAATCTGTGAAATGAAAATAGTGATGGAGTTGTACCTGGATACCAGGAAAAGGTGTGACCTCGGAGCCGGTGGCGATGAGGATGTTCTTAGTGTTGATGACCTGTTCACCACCATCAGCTGTTGTAGCAGTCACCTGGTTCTTGCCAGTCACCCTCCCAAAACCATTGACATGGGTCACCTGAGGGTAGTGATTTCACATCGTGAGCACTCCTACCTGTAGTTCTGACTGGCAGTAACATGTATAAACAGACATTAAGACAGAGAAAGAAGCCTGACTTTGTTCTGTTTAAATAGATGTGCGATTCCTCCAGTCAGAGCTTTCACTGCCCCGCTCTTCTGAGCCATCATCTTTTCCAGGTTCAACGAGAGGCCTGAAACTGACAGAAACACACTTCCATCAGCATCTTTATCCTGGAGGGCACCAGCGTTTGTTGAATCAAAAAAAACAAAAAACTACTGAGTCACTAATGTTCACTGTGGTCTCTTCTCAATACCAAGCCATGTTCTGTTTGTAATCCAGTGGAGAAAAGCATGGTTGTAAGCAAAAACTCAGCACACTCAAGAATCAAACTCATGTTCGGTGCTCTGCACTTCCACTCTTGAGCATTACAAATTACAATAAATGACCTCTGTGTGTGTAAAACAGCTCTTTTTGTTGTTCAGTTTTGCAAAATAATACACAGTTTGGTTTCTATCCAGATGTATTGCACATTTTGACAAAGTTTTGAGAATGTCTTCAAGAAAAAATGCAAATTAACACCTACTTATCTTACTTACACCTATTATCATTCTGTAACTAAACATACTGTGGATACAGGTTCGTTTAGTTTTTTTCTTGTCTTTGTCATATTATGATAAACAGATCATATCTGGGTATCTTTAACTGGCTGGAGAAAACAAAACATGTGGTGGTGTCAGCTCAAAGTCTTGGAAACGTGACTTTTTATCCTTTTCTGCAATTTAATAAATGATGTAAAGACACTGGACTGAGCTACAAAGATTCATCTTCAACTCTCAATCTGGTAGCCACATTAGTGGCTGGATCAACTTAATGAGCTACACTATATCCTGACAATGTTTCTTAAAAATTCAGAGAAGCCTCTTACTTTCAATGCCTCTGCTTTCAAAGTCTTTGCCATGAGCCATGTGGTACAAGTAGGAGTTGTTCAGCAGAGCCTGCAGAAACAAAACAACCATCAACTCAGCTGGGAGAATTATTTTGACACATGTACAACAAGATTTTCTATTTTTTTTTATAGTTTAATTGTGTCTATGACATTGCTTCTATTGGTTGGCTGGTTGCTAAATGAATTTCCCTTCAGTTTTTCAGTGCTTGTCCTGTATTTCATCAGATGGATTTAATGCAAACCTGGAGGACGTTTCAAAAATTAAAATATTTTTGCCAAATGATGCCTACAAAGAGGCCTAAATGGGAATCTACAGGGTACGTGACAGACATTACAGCCACAGCAACACCATGTGTCAGGTACAGGTAAGTACAACAGTTCTTTGCGTAGCATCATTTTTAGTTTGGATTTGTTTACAATTTGACACAAAAGGTCACTAAAAGTATACAGAACTAGCCATTAGCGCTGCAGCTTGTGATGCACCCATGCATGTACACACAACTGTGATATTTTTTTTTCCCAACTGATGATTCCCTAGTGCCTCGGTTTCAAGTTGCCCTTTTCTCAGTTTCTAAGCAGATTCATGGAAGTGCATTCACATTTATTTACTTTCTGCGTTGGTTTGTCCAACTGAATTCCCAAGTTTATTACAGATTTTTCTTGTTACTGTCATTTGTCTTAGTTTAATATAAAGTTTGGAACAATTATTTAATAGTAAGAGACCAAATATTGTTAAGCTTACATTTTTACTTTAAAAACAATTCAAGTCTGATGACATTATAGCACGAACTTCCCCACAGTAGTCAAAGTACCAGTGTTTTGTTCACAGCGCTATCTTGTATTACTCCAACTATAAGACAACATCCTGATCAGGCCAGTTTGTTACCTTTGAGGGGATGCAGCCAACATTGAGACAAGTCCCACCGAGTGTGGCATTCTTCTCAACGCACACCGTCTGTCAAAGGAAATATGTGTGTTAAAGACGTCACCTGCTTTAATGTTTCTGCTTTGCAAAGAAAACCTGCATTATTCACACTGGGTCAGTTCTGTGACCTGGGATCAGATGTTTTGTTTGCATAAACACAAATATTAAATGAAAGTAACTGCTAGATTGTTGCAAGCAAAGGAGGTACATCATTTGTTAGGAACGTGGCTTACCTTGAAGCCGAGCTGTGCAGCTTTGATAGCAGCGACATAGCCGCCTGGACCAGAGCCCACCACTGTGACGTCTGCATCAACTGCAAAGAGGAACACAGCAACTTTTATTACAGCTTTATTTGGGCTGGACCCAAACATCGGAATATCCGAATATTCGGTCATTTTGGTGGTATCTGGATATCAATTTTCAGATCTGAATATTACTACCGTGCAGCCCATACAGCATGACGTTAAGTCAAATTCAGATTTTGTGATATTTGATAATAATAACACCCAACATTATTTAAACTCCCACTTCCTTATCATAACATATGTATACCTGTTCTGCTGTGTTTACAGGTATGTTTAAGAAAATGTTACCATACAACAAAAAAGCATTTACACTGCCATGTAAGAAGTCCTACTGTTGAGACTTAATGCTTTGACATTAAATCAGATCCTTAAAAACATCAGAGAGATGATCGACAGAATATTTCACATTACTGTTGGGTGCTATAAAAAGAGGATGACACGTACATTAAATTTTTATCTTCTACTTTAATGATTACAGCAAGAGATTCATTGATTTAGATTAAAGAAACAAATTTATTTACTAGAACTCCTGTAAACAATATGATATAAAAAAGGGTTTCCCAAGGTATAGAAAGGTCGACCATCTGTATATTATTCGCTCTTGAACAACTGAATGTTGTTTTTTATATTGTTGTAAACTCTACAGAACGTGAAATTGGTTACAACCACAAACTGGAACAAACGGTTTCAACATGTGGCTAAAGTGCATCAGAGAGCATGTTATTAATGAAGACCGATAAGATACAGTTATCTTACTTGCTGCTTTATCAGCGTAGGTTCTGACAGACAGAGCTGTGGTTCCATGTAGTTTGCAGGGGAGATGGTGGCTCCGCTATGAAGCAAACCACACAGAAAAAAAAAGCATAACTAGGCCGTCCAACACATAACAATCCAGCACAGAGTCACAACACTCTTAAGTAAAGCGGTGGGGGGAAATTTTGCAGTATGTGATCAATATTGAGAGCAATTCAAACAAAAAAGAGGAAATGTGAAGGCAAAGTAATCAAACCAGTTCCACTTCTAATGCCACAAGTATCCATTTACAGTGTTTTCAAGGTGAACTCTCAGACATGATTACAACCTGCTTGTTATTTGATTGCCTTGTACAGCTTCTCACCTACACATGGAGCAAAACCCACAGTGAAAGATTTTGGGAAGATGCTTTAATATGGTCAGCATGTCAGCGTTGGAGTAAAAAAACAGATTTAGATAAGTGTCAGCGTGTCAACTGAAATCAGTATTTTCCCTTTTTTTTGTTTGATTTGTATAAACAACATGTATTTCTTCCAAAAGGGTCACAATCTCTTCTTTAGCAATTTGGGGTTTTGTGAGTAGCTGCTGGCTGTCAGCTGGGATCCATTCATCTGTCAGTGCTGGGCATCAAAACCACCAAGTCTGTAACCTTTCCAGTGAAGCAGACTTATCAGGTGTCGTGCAATGAAGTGATCACCTGTCAAAAACTGTTTAGCATCGATGGGATGGGGCACTTCTTGTTAAACCTCGACATGACAGTTGACTTGTTCGCAATTACATGTGTTTAAGTAGTGAAACGTATAGCCTATTAGAAGTGGGGGATACTTTAGTATCACAGCCTCTGCTCGTAAAACTGAGAGACGACACGCCATTAATTGCTGAGCTTATGACATTAACTTTCTTAGCAGTTAGATAACCACTGCAACCTAGCTTAGCGTGCTAACATGACTTGTAGAAGGAGAACAGTCAACATTAGAGTCAAATAACGATGTCTTTTCCATTTTGTGTCAGCAACGTACACCCCTTTAACCATAGCAGAATGCAAATATCGCGCAACCCCAAACATTTCGATTTGTTTGCAGTGCGAACTCGCTGGCGTTACCTCTTCTCATTAAGTGTTCCCCTACAAAATACTACAGGAGCACAACAACTTCTCATTATATTTAAACACAGACCTTTTCGCCAATATTCCTAATGCCGAATTAACGAGAGAAACGCGTGTAGTTGACAAAGATATTAAATACATATTAAGCGACGTACTTTGTTAAAAATAACCTCAACAACCCTGGATTACCAGTCTCCCCATAGGACTTCAGCGAAGCGGAGCTGTTAGCTAACCTGCTAACCAGGCCCCTACAGCTGCTCTGAAGTAGCTGTTATTCGCAGTGTTAACAGTGACGGAGCCCAGCGTGGAACCGGTCCGGACAACACATGCAGGTTAGTGTGTTAAAAACAACCATCCTTACCGTGGCCAGAGAGCGGTATAACTGTGTCCAGCTCTGCATTTTGTCTGTGTCCCCTCACAGGATCTGTAACCTACAGCAGGCCGACAAGCCAAGGACTCCTCTCCTTGCGCACGCGCAGTACCAATTCTGAAAACGCCGTCTGGTCGTCGCTTTTATATGACGTCGAGGTTTGTTAGGCAACAGACTGACATGTCAACATTACTTAGAAATGTGCGTTCTCATCAGGAGTTGCTAGCTTTTAGTAATTTGTAAAATAATTCTCTAAATATTAACTTTAGATGATTATAACTTTTTGTAATGTATGACATCACAAATACATCAGTATTTCATCTGAATATTTTTGTGTTTTCACAATCAAGTGAAAATACACAAAGAATAGCATTAGTTTAGACATGTAGACGTTTGAATAATTAAAAAAAAAAAAAAAAAAAAAAGCAAAAAAAGATAAAACCATATATGCAAAGTCCCGATTGCATAATATAGAATTTCTGTGTATTAGGAGGGTGCTGAAAGGGTGCAGTATTCACCAACATCTTTAACGGTTAGTTGTAGCAAACCACGGTCCCCATCTGCCTGAAAACTGCCATCGTATTCCCTGTGCCCAAATCGTCTGCCATCACAGGGTTGAATGATTACCGGTCTGACACCAGTGATCATGAAATGTATGGAGAGACTGGTGTTACAGCATGTCAAGGCCCATATTCCACCAGGCTTTGACCAACATGAGTTCACCTACAGGTTGAACAGATCTACAGATGTATCTATATCTATATCGCCCTACATACCGCTCTTAGCCACACTGAAAGCCCCAACACATACATCAGGATGCTGTTCGTTGACTTCAGCTCTGCGTTTAACTCCATCAGCCCCAGCCGACTGATCAACAAACTGCAAACAATGCAACTTGGAACCTCCCTCTGTCTGTGGATCAAGGACTTTCTGACTAACAGACCCCAGAATGTCAGAATGGGCACCTCCACATCTTCCACCATCATCCTCAACATTGGTGTTCCTCAGGGCTGTGTCCTGAGTCCAGTCTTTTACACACTGTACACCCATGACTGTGTTGCCACCCACAGCTCCAACACCCTTAACAAATTTGCAGACAACACAACCATCGTGGGGTTGATCAGCAACAACAATGAGGCACCATACAGACAGGAGGTCCAAGCACTGGCGGCCTGATGCGACAGCCACTTCAATACCACAAAGACAAAAGAAGTTATCACTTTCAGAAGTCAAGCACCACACTGCACTCAGGCCTGAGCATCAATGGGAAAGAAGTGGAGTGGCTGCACATCTCAGAGGATCTGGGCTGGACTGTGAACACCACCCACATTGTCTTCTTTCTCAGAACACTGAGGAGGAACAAACTCCCTCTACCTCTGCTGAAAAACTTTTACCGCTGCACAATAGAGTGTCCTGTCCTATGGATGTACAGTGTGGTATGGCAGCTGCACGGCATCAGAGAGCAAACAACTTCAGCGGGTCATGAAGGCGGCTCATTGGCTCTCTGCTCCCACACCTAGAGATCTACTTGAGTGGTCTCCTCCGACGGGCCACAAAGATCCGGAATGACCCCGCCCACCCAGGACTCTCTATTTACCACCCTCCCCTATGGCAGACTCAGAGCAATGAGAGCCCATACCAACAGATTAAAACACAGCTTTTACCCCATGGCTATAAAGACACTGCTGCAGGAACAATGACACTCCTAGTTTACAGACTCACTCTAATAAATGCGCTTTTGCACTTTTAATAGAGTATTTATGTTATATTTTAGTGCTATTTTATTATTTATATCACCTTGTAATTTTTTTTCTTGTGACCATATGAGCTACTGCAAAGATGATGCCAAACGAAATTTTGTTGTATTTCTTGTACAATGACAATAAAGTTTCTTCAATTAAAAGTATACACATATAAAAGGGGACAATGCCTTTAGGACAGACTGTAGAAGACAAAGCATAAACAGTAATCAGCACTTGTAAATACATTATATTCTTAGGATAAATGATGATAAATTTGTCTGGGATGCTTTTCAGCAAATAAACTATTTTTTTCTTAAAAGTACAGTTACATCCAAGTGACTAAAAGTGTTTTGAAATGTATGATTGTCATCACTAGTATGTCCCCATATTGTTTAGCATCAGTGGAAGGACCATCGGTGACCAACTGTCAGACGAGTTTCCAAATTCATTCCAGAGACTTTCCTGAGTGAAGATGAGTGCAAGGAAGCGATGTCACTGATGAAACATTCAGCTGACGAGGACACGGTCAGGAAGAAGATGAAGCTGACATTTGTCCATTGGCGTAACACGGTCCTTGACCCACAGCAGTCAAGCAACAT
>NW_007577973.1:651218-652015 GCF_000690725.1 Stegastes partitus
TCAATTTTGGTGATGTTCTACCTCACTATCTGGTTAGCTTCTCATGAAACAGTAAATGCTGTTAAGTGCTGCTAAGAATGCTGTCGTTCCTGTTATGGCCCGGTGGCCACAGGACATGAGGTGGGATCCAAAACGAGAAGGAGATGGTTATAAAGGGAAGAACAGGTTTATTTAAGGGAATCGGGGAGGCTGTGGAGCACCAGGAGGCAGGTGAGGGATCCGGGGTGGGTGCGCTAGATGTCGTGGCGGTGCAGGAGGGTGATTTCCCCTGCAGGTGCTCGTGTAGGGAGCAGATCCGACTCGGTGTTTCCGAGGAGGGAAAAAGCTGGCATGGAGGGCGGAAGGCTGGATGCTAGGACCGGTGGAGGGGGTTCTGGGGAACAGAGAGAGACAACAGCGGTTACTCGTAACTCCAGATAACTTAGCGAGAAGCACGTGTACTTGGTTACGACAGCTAAGCGGCCTGAACGTACCACTCGTGGAGTTGGCAATCGTCTGGCACAGGAGTCCAAGTGAACCGAGGCTTTAACCCGTCTGCTGATGAGGCAATGAGCCGCAGCTGGGAACGTCCTCCTCCGACCAGCCCCGCCCAACCTCAAAATGAAAAGCACAGCTAGCCAAACACACAGGGAAAAACAGCAGGGATCCGAAACACACAGTGAACATGTCCATAATCACCACAGTTGCGCCATTTGTCCACTCGATGAAGCTTTGACTCCATTCAGTCCTTCAGTCCTCACCGCTGTCTTCTCAGTAGAGCAGGAGGAAGCTACAGCCAGGCAGCATCACAGGAGTGG
>NW_007577974.1:0-34087 GCF_000690725.1 Stegastes partitus
ACCCGGAGCAGGTTTGCCCCACACCCCGCCGTACGCAAAGGCCGACAAGCGTAGGGCGAGGACCCGTCCATCGCCGCTTGCGGCTTTAATTTCTATTGGATTCCCTCAGGTCTTCACTTACCCATTCATGTTGCGGCACAAATAAGGAAAACAAACACACCATAACTGAATGAGTTTATTTGTTTCAGCACTGAAGATGCTCACAGTTATGTCATATGGGGATTACATCAGTCAGTTTTGTTCCTGCTCTGTCAAAAGACCCCTCTGGGCCTCAGAATCATTGGATGTCCTTAGTGCTGCTAGCTTCCCATTGTAGAAAACAAAAAAGGAGGGTGAACATCAGGGTATTGCTTTGTGTTTGTAGTACTGGTAACCCCTCCCCGGGTCTCCTCTACCAACAGGTAGTAGACGGATCCCAGACCTCTGAGCCTTCCAGAGAGGGGTACAGAGTAAAGGAAGCATTGTTCAAAAACTTTGTGCACAAGATAAGGAGGAGGAGGAGGAGAAAGGAAAAGGGCCAAGGGGGACAATAAAAAAAGAAGGCCAGAAATAAAAGCAGAGAGGGTGAGAAATAAGGGACAGAGGGAGAGTTTAAACTTTAAAAGGTAGTTTTGTGGAGAGAGAGAATCAATGAAGGCTGAGAGAAGGAGTGAGTTTGGCATGGAACAATAACACTAAAGCCATGCAAAGAAAAGCTCATGTTTGACATGCACACAGCAATACAAGCTAAAAGCATAGAGCAGGAATCCCCAGCATGGTTGAGAAGACAATCAACCCCCACGGTTTGTCTGTCTATTTACAAAGAGAAGAAGCAGATTGGAATCTGTGGCGTCCTTCTCGTCAGGCCTGGCCTACACGCACAATAATATGAAACTGACAAATATCAATAGAAGAGCATATTTCCTCTCCCAAAAGAGGCTAAGTCTACATTCTTAAATTACTGGTAAATCATTTTTTTCTCCCCCCCAAGTTCCCACAAGTTCTCTTTCCCTCGTTGGAGATTTTTCAGGGAACAGAGAATTTGTGGTTAAAGTTCACATAATTCTGTTAAAGTCAGACCAAAGCAAAAGAAAAAAAAAGTTCTTTTTTTTTTTTCTTCTTCAAATGTTGTCCCATTTACGAACACACAAGAGGGTAATAAATAACATTCAACTGACCTAACAGCTTTGTTCATATAAATAGCCAAGTTATAATAAATTAGGAAATCAAAACAGTGAGATGAACAAACATGAATAAATAAGGACAACAATACAAAAATATCCACAATTGCATTTATCACGGTAAAGTTGTTGTTGTTGTTTTTTTTTCTTCTTCTTGTTCCTCTACTCCTACTGCTGGTAAGTGAGACTAGAAGAGAGAGGTATAAATGGAAAAAAAACTCAAAGACAAAGTGCCGCAGATAACAGGGAACAGGAATGTTTGGATCATTATTAGGTCAATTAAACAAAGACATAAATGATCATGTAACAAAAAATACACACAGAAGAATTTAAAATGACAGAATGTGGCAGGCGCAGGTTTACCAACCTGTTCCTATGGTATCTAAACATCGTGTCACAACTAGACATTTCATTGTTTTTTTTTACATAAGAAATGATATCAGTCTGTACAACAGAATAGATCATTCATTTTTAAATACCCACATACCCCCCCGCACGCGTCCCTCCCCCCCAACCCCATACTATCATTTCATCTGCCCCACTTGCCCTGTTCTTCGCGCACCCGGCTCCTCTCTGAAATCACAATTCCAGTCCGTTTTGCAGCAATAGTATTAAGTCTAATAAAGTCAGTATTTCAAACCCAGTTCTTCACAAAGAAAGTACATTAAAAAGCAAACGAATACAATCCAGCAAGCATCCGTGTCGGCTGTTTGGGCTTTCCACAAAACTCCTCTCGCTTCTCTCCTCCTCATGTCTTCTTCTTTTTTTTTTTTCTTTTTTTGTTGATTTTGTTCGTCATTGATAATACATCCCAGAGTTTTCTGTGCATACTGGACCTGTGCATGTATGCATGTGTGTGTTGTTTTTTCTTTGTGTGTAGTGTCTTTTGACAAATGCTTGTTTCCCAATTATCAAATACTCCTTGAAGTCAAAGGAGAAGAAAAAAAAAAACGGGGGGAAGAGGGGGCTGGTTGTTGAAGGTAGTGTGCGATCTCGGTTTATTAGAATGTGTGTGGATGAGTTGTTGGTTGGTGGTGGGGGGAACACTAAAGGATTTTCATCTACTTCTACTGATGGCTGCCGGAGGTGGAGTAGGGGCGCGGAGGAAGATGAAGGTAGAAGTCTGCGTGAAGGATCTGTTTCCATGGTAACCCCCTTTCCCCCCCGCCCGCCCCCCCCCCTCTCTCCAGCGCACCTCTAAAAGCAGTCCTCCGTCAACAAATGTCCGTCTCTCTTGGCACGCTCGAGGAGGGGTGGGGCGGAGGGAGTGGAGCAGGAGAGGAGCAGGAGGAGGGACTTTAATAGGTTTTCTGGATAATTCCTGGTATCAGAAACAAGTCAGGTTAGAAGCAGCAATGGGAGAAAAAAAAACAAAAAAAATCAGAGTAAAAGGCCGGTGGCTATTAGATGGTTGGGGTAGAAGGGTGGTTAATGATGGTGGTGGATGCTGAGGGGTAATGGAAAGGAGGGAGGTGGAGGGACAGAAGTGTGTTTGTAAAATATCACTTTGATTCTCTCAATATATTTCTATCTATATAAAGTCATTTTATACAAAAAAAAGAAGTCCATAAATGATTTTGTTCATCTAGCTATGTACAGGTAGAACACTCTCTCTGTGCCGATACTGGGATGGGCTTCAAAACTACACAGCGGTCTCGGTCTAAGACTCCTCCTGCGTCCCCACAGATGCCACCGACAACTTGGCTCTGTCTCGGCCCGCGGCGGGGTATTTGGTGTCATTATTTTCCGGCTCATGCCTCCGGACGTGCATGGGCGGGGGGCAGTGCTTGGAGGGCGTGCCAGAGGGGTAGGGCACCTGTCCGTTCTTCTCGTCTGAAAAAAGTTGTTTAATTACGTCAAAGAAGTTACTCAATGGGCTGCCTAGGTACACAGACGGGGGGAGAGAAGAGGACAACAAGAGAAACAAAAAGAGAGGGGGAAAGAGAGAGAAGAAAGAGAACAAACAAACTAATGAACAGTGGGGTTCACAGGGCAGAGACGTTGGCTTACATGTAAGACAGAGCAAGCAGAGGCGAGGAGGAGGAGGAGGAGGACGAGGAGGAAGAACGCAGCGAGGATGAGAACTGCTGAAGCCACAAATCATGCTTGTGTCGCAGCGTGAAAACACACAAGTATCCAGTGAATCTACAAACTAGAAGTAAATATAGAAGGACGGATGATAAAAGAGGACAATGAGAAAGCCCTCGAGAAAAATCTGCCCCTGAAGGATGATTAAAAAAAAAGATCAGCGTCTCCACTCCCTGATTGTTCATCGAGTGCACTCAGATGTCATTAAAGCTCTGAAGGGCGACTTGAACCTGATGGAGGCCGTCTGCCTCGTGGCGATAGCGCCGAGCGAGGCGCATGTAACGGAGCAATGTTTGGACTTGAATCTGCCTACAGCCAAGAACCTTTGATCGATATGTTTCTTCGCTTGAGTTCTGCACTCCGTCAAACTATAAAAACCTGGCCCAACACAACAACATGAAACGATGGGCTGCGTCATCGGGTCTTTGAAGTAAAAAAAAACAAAATCTTCCCCACAATCAGGTCAAAATAGTGATGAGTTGCATTAAATGATGCATTAAAATCATAATCTGGAATTGATGTTGTGTGCTGAATAAAAGAGGTAGGAACGCTAAATAATACAGATTTATTATTAATTCCTAAACACTATAGTGTGCTACAGATGTGTGTGTGTGTGTGTGTGTGTGTGTGTGTGTGTGTGTGTGCGCATGCAAATGATCTTCGCCTAAACACACTTTTTCAGCCCTAATGGTCCCACTGCAGGTAAGCAGTACAGTAGGGACACCAAACATGAGAAATGGAGCAAATAAAGAGTCAGTGTTCTTTTTGTTAATGCCACACACACACACACACACACACACACACACACACACTCACACACACACACACACACACAACTCTGGGAACTATCCGTCACAAACAAGAGTCTTTCTGGATACTTGGCAGAACAGCCATTTGCACAATAAAGTCCTGTGGGCTGACAAATGAACAGTGACAACATCAGTAAAAACAGGCCGGGGTGCTGCGGAGACAACAAAAAGCACACACACACACACACACACGGGCTCGCACGCAGACACACACTGGACTGCCGAGCGTCTGCACGTCAGCGTTTAATAAAAAAAACTATGTTGTAAAGTCGGATCTCTTTGCTTGCTTTGCGTAAAACATCCGCCTATCTGCTGCGTGTTCCGCCTGCAGAGGTCTGGAGATTAGAGGAAACTGAATGAGTGATTGTGTTGTTGTTTTTTTTTTTGCCGTTTGTGTGCATGCGGACATTTGTGAATGTGCCACAGTTGGTTTGGACCGCTCCATTATCCAGCTGGAAAACGGCTAACTTCTCCCCGGTCGTCCCTTTTCCTTCCCCACACGTGAACAATTCCACATTTATTCACTTCCTCCACAATTGTGCACACTTTCATTTAACTAAATAACACTCATCCTCCAACTGCATATTTTTTTCCCCCTCAATATACGTGCTACGTTCCTCCAAACTGCATTTATTGTTCCACCTCTCTATTGTCTCCCTAAGCCGGGCTCCCAGGTACTGGTGATTAGGGGACATAATGACCAAGACTTGATTAAGCCTTTTGTTTGATACACATTTGTATGCAAAGCCACTTCTGTTCTTAATTATAGTCGCTGGCTTTTATTCTCTGTGGCCAGGTATAGGTGTGCTAGGTGGGTAGAAGAGGGTGGCATTCAGTTCCTGCAGAGCACATGCTGCTCTGTTGTAGGGCAGTTTGATAGCGATGATAGTGCAAATTCATTTAAGCTGCCCTTCAAAAACACTTTGACTTTTGATATTAAACGCATCGGCTTTGACATCAGATACTCGGCTTAATTGTTTCTGTATCTTCCATTGCTTCAAGTGGTTCTCATAATATACGTAGTGCTCTGAATTGAACCCTCACAATGTCATCCCACCGCAGTCATTAAAACCTAATCTGATGTAATTTATTATAATTTTACCCTTCCCACACCTCAGCCGGTTAATGAGCTCGACAATATAAAAGATCAAAAATAATTGGTAAACTTACTCAGGCACAGCACTGATAACAGACTGTTAAATATCATAACAGCTGTCATGACTGCTGTTCGTCTCCGAGTGCCAACGAGAGCAACGCCGCACAAAAAGACAGCTCGCGTTTGGGAAACGCGGCACGCCGGCGGAGCGCAGGACCGGGACCTGTATCGGTTGAACCTGGATCTGACGTGGGTTATGAGAGAGGAAAGACACAAACACTCAAACACCAGATTACACATGGGACACCATCACCTTCTGGTGTCGTGTCCCCGCCTGACCAGCAGATGGAGCCGTTACGAAGAGAATGGCGACTGAGACGAACACAAACAGAGCAGTGATTCACAAGAGAGAACATGCTAAGAGCCGAAGGGGAGGAGTAGGATCCCTGTTTCTCTGTTCCTTTTTTTCTCTTCATCATCCATTGAGCGAAACAGGATGCAGCCACAGCGAGAGGGGGGACAAGATGGGGTTCGTGTACCTGTCCGGGGGACTCGGTGTCGAAAGGAGGTTCTAAAAACGTCATCACAGGTGGACGGTTGGGTGGAGATCAAGGCCGAGAGGTTTTTCAGTATCTCGGCTTCAGGGGCGCCAAAAGAGACGAGGAGAAAAAAAAAAAAAAACGGGGGACGGGCGTCTTATTCGAGCGAAGGAAGGGCGAGAAAGAGAGGGGGAACGCTTATCAGGTGTGGCGTCGCTGTGTGGCGCAGTGCATTGTGGGGGTGCGTTGAGGTGCAGCGGTGTTGCCATGGTGACAGGCTCCGGCGATCCGTCTTGGAAGTAGGAGTAACAGAATCAGCTTACCCTACCCTCTGCTCTGATCCTCACTGCCAGGGCAACAAGACAACATTTGACCCGCAGTCGGTGCTTAAGAGCAACTCCCACCCCTTGTTCATGGCAGCGGGCATGCAAGAGGAAGCTGTGTGGTTTTTTTTTTTTTCGAGAAGCAGAGAGAGAGTGGCTCGGGGGGGATTTCAAGCGCAGGAGAGAGAAGGGCAGGATTTAGCTCAGCTTCAGCGGTGAGGGTAGTTTATCGGGGAGGGTGGGATGGGCGGATGAGGCGGTAAGGGTTAAGGGTGAAGAGGTTTTTGGAAAAGGTTGGGAATTCTTTTGTTTTTATTTTCTGTTTAAAAAAAAAAAAAGGTGTTCCTACTCACCGGACAGCTGTTGGACTCCAGGCTGGTCGTGTGTGCTTAACAATTGGCTCTGAATCGTCTCCACTACTCGCTTGAAGCGCCGGCTGGGTCCTAAAACACAAGCACACGCAAACACGCGCTCGTAAACGCTGGCGTAATAGAGCTCAGGTATTTTTAGTCGTCGCAGCGGGGGAACACACACAGGTGGAATTAATGATGGCACAGTTCCATTAAGTGTCCCAGCAAGTCTTTGGTAGAGCGCCAGGATCCACAAAAGCAGCACCTCCCCTAAATGGAACACAGCCATCATAAACGCACCTGCCGCCGCTTTTCCACCCACAGCGACGAGTCAAAATGTCTGCTCGGTCGCGTGGAGGCGCGCAGTCGGCGGCGCGAGGACGGGAAAGCGTTTAGAAATATGCAGATGGAACAATCGAGAGAGGGAAGAAGTGGAGGTGAGGAGAGCGGATCGGTACAAGAACTGCAGAAAGTCTGAGATGATAAATGGAGGTCAGAGAGGAGCGCTACTGTGAGCTCCTGCTGCCTACCTGTTATTTGCAGTGTATGGTCAGTGACATGAAGAAGCAGCCTCTATTACACCCCACTCAGCTCAACTGTGCCCCCACTTATGTGTGTGTGTGTGAGAGCGGCAGACTGAAGAGAGCGAGAATCCATGTTTCTGCACAACTAAGCATTCGCACACGATTGCATAGGACGTAATCTTGCATAGCCAGACCTCATTTTGTTACGCTCAGGGAGGTTTTGGGGGGAGGGGGGTTGAAAAAAAAAAAAATCTTATCAAGCACTCAGGATTGCAAGAAGTTTTTAAAAAATTCTCAGGCAGCCATTCTTTTTTGGCAGTGAGCATGAAAACACCCACCTCTGAAAAACAGCACTCGAGGTTCATTTTTGCTGGATATAAACAAAGTTTAATTCTATTAGTTTGAAGTGTGACAGCACTCCAAGTGACGTCTAAGTGGCGCCTTTCCACACTCTTCAAAGTGTGCTTGAGAGCTTGGATTTCCCAAGACCTGTAAAAGCCTAATAGGATGAAAAAAAGCAGCTGAATGCAATTACATAATGCTGCCAGTCTGTTCTCTGACCTGTTGATTCACAGCAGGAAGATGCTGGGTTTCTGTATGATCTATAGATAGCAACAGGGATGTTTGGGGGTTTTCTTTCCCGTTTGCTATTAAGGTGAGAGCATTCTGTTATTCAGATATACTTTTAAGTTCCTCATTGTTTCATTCAGTCTTACCCACGACAGTGACAGAGAGAGTAAAGAAAAATATCCTCAAGATGAAGACAAGTACACAGGGTGACCTCCTGGTAGACTTTAACTAATCCTGTCTCCATGTCAGGGATGAGTTATAATTAAAAATAATTCGGAAAGTTAGCTACTGAGCTACGCTTAAATGGATCCTGCTGCTGTTCGATTGCTGCAGTATTTAATAAACTCAGAGGAAAAACTTCTACAAACAGACTTAACTCCAGCTCCTGCTAACCTTTTATAAATATCAAAAACTAAATCTATTATTGATGTGTTAATCTGACCTGTAAGCTGTCTTCTTATCAGGCAAGTTTCTATTTTATGAGCATTTCGTTGTAATACATGTGACAACGTAGGGCGAGTGAATGAAATGTGTCTTTGGTGCTGCTGTGTGCTGTTTGTGGACCAATAGTGGTGCTAATGTGGGAAAAAAAACCCTTCTCTAAGTTGCTTTAAAGGACTTGAAGGACATCCTTTTGCATTAATGTGACTAAGACCTGTGCTGTGTTGATACAGAAATGTTGCTCGGTCTGATCTAGTAAAGCCTCCCATCTTGACTTTTACAAAAAGTGACCAGTTCAGACATAAAGCTGACACCTTCAGCTGCCGTCAGATGAACAGAAGAGAGCTTCAGTCTGTCGAGAGCACATACATTTCCCTCAGTGATGGTCACTTCTCTCTGTGCTCCAACACATATGTGTCAACTACAGAACTGTCTACACATGCAAATGCAGATATGAGGAAGAACTGGTGACCACACATGCTGGAATAGGAACGACTGGTCCTGAGCAAACAAGTAGATGGATTTACGTCTTGATGTGTGCTGACCTGAGAGCAGGGTGAAGGTGACAGAGTAGATGCCGTTCTCCTTGGTGGCAGCTGTGCTCTCCGTGTAGGTGATGTCCACCTGAAATTTCACCGGCTTCTGGAAGACTGTGGGGCCGGCTGTGGATTTGTACTCTGCTCGGAAACTGGTCTGAGAGATCACACTGTGGCTCAGGCTGGGAATCTGGAGGAAGGGAGGGGAAAAATAAAGAGAAACTCAGAAAAAAGAAGAAAAAAAAAACGGACAAAGAGGCAGAGATAAGAATATAAATAGGTAGCACAAAGACCCAAGTAATGGGATTATACATAGGAAGCAGTGATGCTAAATTTTTCTCCCAAACCTTGCAAATGACAAGGTGAATAAACCCTCATTAAAATACCCTCCACATACTATGAGCCACAGTTGAAGCTCTAAGGAGATTAATGCCTCGGGGAGTAGCCATGCATGCCAGAGAGACTTAAGCTAATGTAATCTTGAGTCATCCAACAACATTGCACTCTCCCCACCTAAAAATGAATTTGTATGCCCGATGAACAGGTGAGCCCTGAAATTGTCACGTTTTGCCATAGTGCTGGAGAGGGTTTGACATTCCATTAATGTGAGTGTGCTGAGAGGTATAATTCCACTGATTCAGGTGCCAATCTCCTGTCTGGAATACCAGCTAGCATAACCCACAGGAGAAAATAGCTACCCTCCAGGGACGAGGGAAACGTATTTGACATTGACCTACACTAGCAGAGTTTGCATTTACTTAGACTTTGTTAAATCTAACTGGGGTGAGGACAGGTTCTGTTCAATTATGTACACTGAATATCAACTACCCTGCCGCCAGTTGATTCTGCAGAGGAACCCGTGGGCGCCGCCTGCAATTCCGCATGCGTTTGTGCACTAATATAAAAACACAACAGACACACAGATGCGATCTACGCCGTCGCTCAGTATCTCGCGCTGCACATCTAGATGTTACAAACGCGCGCGCTCGAAGCACGTCATCGAGGGCAAAGCATCTATATGCTAATGATCAATGCTCTCTGTTGATTTTCTATTGACCTCAAGTGGGTCTGCAGTCACGGAGAAAATAGGAGCACAGAATACAAGCAGTTTACTGAATTGCTACATAAATCAGAAGCATGTTAGCAAACACTCGGAGAGAGCGGTCGCCTCGCCGCATCGGCAGCATCCTCCATCAGACGGCAGACACTCGGGTAGATCTAGTGCTGTGGCAGAGGGGGGCAAAGAGCATGTAGGAGAAGGAAGAGAGAGAGGGCAAAAGGAAAAGGAATTAAGCAACAAAGTGGTGTGCATACCGACAGAAAGGCTTGAACGATGTCGGCCTTGATGGAGCTGAGAGGCTTGTCTTTGATGACGATGAAGATCTGCTCCTCTTTTTCCAGGTTGATGAAGTTACCAAACCAGGATTTTTTGGCAAGTCTGTAAGAGAAAACAAGAAGAAGGTTTACATCCTGTTATACCGCATGAGCCTAATTTTAACCCTTTTTGCTCATCCATCCATCTATCCATCCAGAAAAAAAATAAAAACAGGTGAAGATCTCCCTCCCCTCCACAGCTCTGGGGGGAACTGAGAGGATACCTCGGAGGGAAATGAGCTAAAACTATGCAGAGGAGGAAAGTTTTGCGTGTTCTGTGCAGCCATGTTTGAATAAAATGGATGTATGCATATGAGCGTATGTGAGATTGAGTGAGGGAGTGAGATAATCGAGCCTCTCTGTGAACAGAACTGCGAGACCAGAAGGAGCAGAGGTAGATGAATTCACCGCTGGCTTCAGCCCAGGTGCACCTCCGACCACTAATAAGCCATATGGTTGCCTGTTTTCCGGCATATTAACAGTAGATTTAATATATAATATTAGATTCAAACTTAACCACCCCCCATAACCGTATATAAACACCTATTTAAATATGAATATAGCGTTACATAGTGTTTTAATTTCTGCAGCAACATAAAGGGATGCACTGTTCTGCAATAAGAAGCCGCTTACAGCTGTTAAAGCGACTGCGAGTGTGTGTGTGTGATGCGGGGCCAGCGAGGGGAAGGTGCTTTCTGGTAAACTCTCCAACTCCTATCAGCCAGGACATTCTTCCCAGCCAGGTGGAAATGACCAAGCCAGACAGCAGCCAGCCAACCAAACAGGCATATCTAGGCCAACCCTGAGTTATCAAGCCCATGGGAGCTCAGCAACATCACACAGGCTGCCTTCCCTCCCTCATAACCCACTCACTACCTCCTGCTACAGTTGCTGCTTCTCCAACCCAGACCAGACCCGGGGTCATTACAGGGAGCTCAGCAGGTAAAAATCAAACATTCATGGATGTTACACTTTCCAAAACATCATGCTATCGAGAGCGAGCCTGTTTGAGTCGGTGACTGAGGGGCTGACAGGCTATGCATAGTTATGATAGTGGAAAAAAAAAAAAGAGGCAGCATCTACTTACTCTGGGGAAGACTCTGGTGTGAGGCTGGACATCTCCTCTTGTGTAGGAACTGTGGAGGCAGGGTCCAAGTTCAGACAAATGTCAAAGATTCAGAGAAAGTCACACTAGAGAGTAGAGTCAGGTTAAAAAAAATATGCAATAAATTACAAGTTTGCAAAGTTATTCCGGGCTTCCCACGGAGATCTTACATAAGCGACGATGACAGTACCTTGGAGTTTCCTGCGGTGGAAGCGTGGCGAGCCCAGGAAGCTGTTCTTGATGGAGTTGAGGCGCGTCCTCCAAGGCATGCCTCCGATGGAGGGGCTCGGGGGCGGCGTCGGGGTGGGCGTCCCAGCCGGGCTGTCCTTTGGAGTGTGCACTGGGGTGCCCTTTGGGGTGGGGAGGGGGCTGCCTCGAGGGGAGGGGTGAGGGGTAACCTGTATGAGGGGGATAGATTTGGGCGGGTGGTCAGTAAAAGGAGAGGGGACCGACGCCACGGGGTGGAAGTGGTGCAGCCGGATGGGCGACAGGGGCACCGCCGGGCTGAAGGGCACAGAGAGTTGGGGGTTGGCAGCGTAGTGGCAGCGCCGCACCTGGGGACTGTTTGGGATGGGAGCGCTGGTGACGGACGAGGAGAAGGGGGAGGCCGGGGTGGATGGGGAAGTAGGGGTCGGAGGCACGGAGGCAGAGGGCGGCTGCGGCGGAAGCTGGCAGGGAGTGGAGGGCTCCGATTTGGCTGCAGATTCTGGATCGGGGGAGGTTTCGGGGAGCGGGTTCGATCGCGTGGCTTGGAGAGGCTTGGGGACAACTTTGGGCTTGGCGGGGAGCGTCTGCGTCTTGTTGAGAGCTTCCGGTATGGGCTCGCTGTTGGGAGCGAGCGAGTTGGGGGTGGAGATACGCGGGCCGGTGCGACTGGCAATGGGCTCGGGGGACGGACAGGGGCTGGAGTTGGGGGACTGGGACAAGTCTGGAGACTGAGGCGGTACACAGAACTTTCTGACAGGCTGGATTTAAAGGACACGGTGGGAGGACAACACAGCCAAGAGCAAGAGCCAGTGGTGGAGGGAAAGAAAAGAAAACAAAGGAGAGAAAAAAAAAAAGAACCACAACACATTGGGGACCCATGCAAGCACACAAACACATAGATAAAGCAAGGTGGGAAAAAAAAGAAGTGGTAGAACAAACAAGCACACAGCCAGAGGTAGAAGCAGCCAAAGAATATAAAGGCAGGTGGGAAGTGTATGTACACAGGAATGATGGAGGAATTGTTAAAAGAAAAGAAAAAAAGAAACAGACCATTCAGTGAGTCATGCTGAAACAAAAGTGAAGTAGGAACAACAGCAAGCAATGCACACAATTTCAAATAAAAGGTCCACACTAGACACAAAGAAAGACGGATTGTGTGAAACGTACAGGGCTCTGTTAGCAGAGAAAAACAAGACAGACGTGAGAGACACAAGGCCAGCTGTGAAGACAATTTGGGCTGCCTCAATGACACGAGGAAGGTGGTATCTCTGCTGTGAAATTTCTGGTTTCCTGATAGGTTTTATTGATCTGTTTGATTTGTAACGGTGAATTTGCAGTCACAGTGGTTCTGCCTTGGACATTCTCCTCCTCCTCCTCCCCTCCTGCCTTCTTTTTTTCCAGAAACTAAGTCTCAGAAAATAACCCCACACAGAGCCTCTTGCTGAGAGCACAATCCAGGCTTTAGGGTAGGTCTGAGAAATCAATTTCCCTTTCAAATCAGCCCGAGAGAACCTGTGTGGTGCGAGGAGCTCGTCTTAGGATCCTGGCTAATCTCGAGCCTTCTCAGGTTAGTCAGCTGGAAAAGTTTACTACAAGCTCCACGGCTCTGAGCAAGGAAAGTGGGATTTTCTGAAGCATTCCCTGAGCTGGATTTCCACAGAGCTCAGGCCAACGGAAAACAGAGAGAGAGGGATAATAGGTGGAGAGGAATAGAGAGAGAAGAGGCTTTGTGGGAGGGAGAAAGTTTTGCCGTGCTGTCGTGTCCCCCCGTGAGCGTTTTACTTGGAGTTAGAGGAAACATCTGAACTATATGGACACACAGAAGACTCCTGCAGAGCCTGATGCAACACAGGATATGAGGAGCTCATCATAGCGGATCCCTGCTTCCTCGAAAGGTAGATAAGAACTTAGGGAGCTGATAAATATACTGTTTGCTTGTATGACAATAAAATGGAAGGGCAGAACATTATTGCAGAGAGATGCAGCGATGCTATACGTCCATGTCATGCAGCTTTTTTTCCACATAAACAGCAATAAGATGGGATCAGCAGCAGTTAGATGGACTTTTTTCCTGGAGGAAACTTGGTTAAAGAGGTGTGCTGCATGCATTGTTTTACCAGGAGGCTTGTGACTTACCCGTGGGCTGCTGAGGGGGCTGGTGGAGAGGCCAGAGGAGGCTCCACTGATAGACCGCGACCTGTGGCACCAACACAAAAGGGGTTTGTGGGATTAATATGAGACTTTCACATGTTTCGGTAGAGGTGAGAGCTCGGCTACGTGTTGCACATCGCTCGGAAAGCACTCAAGCACACGGTGCTATCACACATAGGTCGCTATCAAGCAGCAACGACAACAACACAACAGCCACTCGCACGCCAGAGTAAATGCGCTACGACTCGACAGCACACATTGACTCCCGGCAATTAGTCTCGCTCCATTTAGGCTCAAACTTCCGTTTGAGAGATATAGTTTGCTAATAAACCAGACGTGTTGACTTTTTTAAGCCTTTAGGCCCTCGGAAATGCCTCGAGAGGCACGACGAAGGGGGGGACATTTGGTTGAGCGCCATTTGTCATGTTTGTCTTTTCCCTCGCAGATGCCGTCAATAACCCCTATGAGCGGAGTCCTGCTCAGAAATGAACAATCACAGCGCAATCTGTCTCCATCAAGCACACGCGCACGCCAGCACACACGCAAACACACAAAAGCAACGCCTGTCAACACTTGGAAACACCAGCTGCTCACTGTCACAACACTGTTCCTTTTTGTCATTCAATCTAATAATACCCCTCCTCCTTCACTCTGCCTCTCTTCCTCTCTCCACGTCAGCTCTGATGTGAACATGTGGCGTCGACTACAGATCCTTTGTCTCTACTCGAAAAGATGAAGACATAAAACCTATGACTGTCTTTTTCAACTTGCCCGGTTGAAGAGAAAGACCTTGAGGACTGATGTGAGGGGAGAATGAGGGAGAAGACAGAGGAATGTGGGAGGGATGGATGGAAGAACGAGGCTGGAATAATGGAGACTTATGGTCGTTCCTTGAAGCAATCACAACCAGCATCCAAACTAAACATGATTAGATTTCTTATTCTGGTTGAGTCACTTTAATTTACAAAAAAAAAGAAAGCCTGACACTCAAAATCTCAATCCTGAGAGTCACAAACAGAGCAGAAGAAGCAACACAAACAGCTACCATGAGACACACAGAGAGAGAAATTTAGAAACTCCCACTGCCAATATATTTTTGGAAGTCTCCCACTGCCCCTTGCATGAGTGTATTTATTGCACACAGTCATACACACATGAGTAGGCGATGCTGAGACCGCGTTGGCTGTGATTTCTTGTTTCAGGCAGCAGCTGACCAGACAGTTGCCATCATTTACATTTAAGTCCTGCAGTCCGCCGAGACGTGCCCACGGCTGCTCACTACAGCACTTGTGCACCCGCGGCCAATTGAACTTTATCTAAACACGGCCAAAACGCGACGTTCTCCGGCCACTGGGAGCATATTGTTGGAGGCGCGCTGCATCTGTTAGTGTTGGACCAGCAGGTCTATAAAGCTAATGTTACAGATGGTTGTGCTGTACAGTAATGGGCTGTCAGAGGCTCACCCCTTGCTTCAGAGAGACGATGAATTATTGTTGTGTGCTTAATTTATAGTGAACGGCGCACGACTGGGGAATCGTTTATCATCTAGCGTGGAAACCAAGAAGCCACATTATTAAATCAGCACCAGAGGAGATGCTGGACCCACCGAGCCATGCTGCGGTTATGTGCTCGGCTTTAAAGCGACGTTCAGGTGAACACAAACATCCTGGTAATAACGGGAGGTTTGGAGCATTCTGGTTATGATGCTGCACATCCTGGTGTGAACAGACTGGATCTGGTTTACCTGCAGTACTCAGAAACTCAGATACTGTGACATCTAAACACTTAAAACTCACTCACTGTCAAGAGTTTGTGGATTATCCAGAACAACAGGGACATAAAAAGGACACTGTTCCTGGAAAAACTCTTTGTTTTATGAATACTGGTAGTGGAATGAAACTTCTTTAAGTACAATTTTAGGTTAATTAAAGTCAAATACACTTAAATATTTCATTTTTATTCTACTTTTCCCCCACTACATTCTAGAAGAAATTGCTGTACTTTTCACTTATGTACATATATTATAGAGCATATGCAACATACAGAAGTATTAATAAAATAAACCAGCTCCACCTCTACTGGCTGCAAAATTAGCACTGTTACTACAAATACACAACTTGTTGCTAAATGCAGGATTTATACTTGAAACTGTTTTGCTTTTTTCTATTACTGCAACCTTTACTATGATCTAGATCAGTGGTTCTCAAACTGGGGGTCGGGACACCCATGGGGGTCCCAAGATAATTTCAGAGGGTCGCCAGATCATTTAAAAAAAAAAAACAAATAAAATAAAAATAAAGCCTTAAAATAAATGCCAAAATTAAAAGTATATACTTCTTCCCACTCCTTTTTTTAAAGTTTCTTATAATTTGATTATGCAACATTATTTTTCTTTTTTAAAATTAGTTTCTGTTTTTTTTATATCTTTTTTTCCCTTTTATTTGTTCAAAATAAATTCAATTCATTCATTCATTCAAAAGAAAATTAACGTGTTAATGTAAAGAGATTAATCTGTGGAACTAGCACAATAATTTTTAATGCATTAATGCATGAACAACAAAGTTATTACTCGTGATATATCAAAAATTTCATTTGCAGGGTCACGAACACAAACTTATGTTATCTTGGGGGTCGTGGCTCAAAAAGTTTGAGAACCACTTATCTGGAGCACCACTGGTTAGTGCCACAAACTAAATTCCATTCATCATAAATGAACATCAAAACCTAAGTCAAAGTAATTACTTCCCGTCACAAGAAAACGGGCAAAATATTAGTTGTTTTTTTCTTACTGGGTACCTATTACAGTCTTTCTATTATCCGCTATTTCTCAATTCCCATAAGCCTGTTTTGGAACGGGCCTCGTGTCCTCAGTGTGTGACCACCGGCTGTGTCAGAGACCCATCCAAAGCACCTGTGGGGAACTAATGTTGGGCTGTGGAGGATGGAACAAGTACAACAGATTCTGGGGGTGAGGGCATGGACCGAAATGAAACAAAACCCAAGCAAAACCAAACGGATGATGCCAGGAGTCAAACAGCAAACGAACCACGCTGCCAAATGCAAAAAAAAACACAATGCTACTGTTCAGCTCGTATGATTTAATGTAGAGTTCTCCTTTTTCTCCCTCCTCTATATTGACTTTGTCCTACAGATACAGTTCCTCCACTGCATAGAGTGGATATTCATATAAATCAACATACTGTTAAAATTCATTTCCTACTTTAAGCCCTGACAGCTCCCCAAGGACTCCATGCATTACTATTCACAGCTCAGCGCCTCAAATATCTAAATGCGGGAAGACCCCCGCAGTTTCTGCTGTAGAGATCGGTGTTAAAGGTGTTTTATTTGTGCTTATTTCAGCCTCTTAAATAAATTAGTGTCAATAATTAGCAGGAGACCCCGACTTATTAAGACTGCTGCGACTACTCCACATTCAAACTGCACGAAGCAACTAGAGCAGATCTGCAAAAAGGAAAAAGAAAAGGAAAAAAAAAAATCAATTGATATTCTCTTCTCCACACTGCAGCACTTTTCCATATTTCATTTACATATCATTAACCTCCCTTCATTTCTCCTGGCATGTTGTTAAGATTTAAAATTAAATCAGTGGGATTTCTCGTGCTTTCAGTTTAACTTTAAATGTCTTTCTAAGATACGTTTGGGTGTATAAAGATTGAAACGGGAATCCGCACGAGAATTTCTCCTACGAGCGTTACCGTGCAACGCGGCCAGCGCAGCCGGCGTTTATCCCAAATCTATTCAATTATACTTCACAGGAGCAGTCAAATCACCAATCATGTGTATGAAAATGAAGCTGCTCGGGACGTAACTGCTTACGTGAGATATGTGAGGCGGGAAACGCTGGCTAAGGATTGACATTCAGACATTTTTGGTTATGTAATTTTAGATAAAAACCGTCCCGTCCTCTCTCTCTCTTTGGAAATGTATCCTGTCAAAACACATGTTTCAAAGTCAGTCCTCTCCCTGACACCCTCTGATCTCAAGTTCTATGAATCTTCTGTGCTGTCGACAAAAGTTTAGCTGTTGGGGAAAGATAAGGTTAGGTTCAGAGGGAGTCAGTCAAAAATTTTTGGACGTTATTCCGCAACCGATTTGCTTCCCCGACGCCGTCATCCACACACACACACACACACACACACACACATCGGCACGCACAAAGAGAGATCAAACAAAGCGGAGATGCGATAGAAAAGTTACAAAAACACACCAAAACCCAGACTTTGTTACGACACATCTTTTTCCTCCTCCCGCCCTCCGACTGATCTGATGGAGGCTCGTGAATGGCGGTAGGGGAGGAGAAAGAGACGTATATATAGCGGGAGTGAGAGATTTGATTTGATTTGGAGGTAGAGGGGCTGCGGTGTAGTAGGCCTCCCCACCTCCAATCCACCACAGCTGCTGATAGGAAGCCAGACAGAGAGAGAGAGAGGAAAAAAAAAAAAACTAGCAGCATTTCCCACATTAGCATAGCAATTCCATACTAACAGAGGGGGGTGTTGGGGATTGAAGGTCAGCAGCACACAAGGGAAAGAGAGAGAGAGAGGTGGTTTAGAAGCATAGAGAGGAGAAATTTAGGATGGAGGGGTGAGAGTAAACACACTGATCGAAAGTAGAAGAAAGATGCAGGGGAGCTTCTTTTTAGAAATGTAGGATTCAGGTCTTATTTCATCTGGTCCGCTCCTGTTTTCTGTCCATGCATCATTAGGAGCTTTTTTTTTCAATGTTTAATAAAGTCGTTGCAAACTGACCTGTTTTGGGATTCCGGGCACGAAAGAATCAGTTGAGTCGGAGTGAAGGGCAGAAGAAGGCAGCTTATAAACTAACGCAAACCTTTAAATAAAGAAGAGATAAGACTTCGATCGCCTGAAGGGATGAAGGAGCGGAGTGGAGGCGATGAAACACCAGAAGATGAATCTTAAACTGGAATTCAGACGCACCAGAGGACAGACGGAATTAAGGAGAAGTGTTTAGAGGTGGGAGCTCTTGAAACGGATTTAAAACTTCTTCCCTCGGTGAAATGAAGTGAGAAATAAATTCTTGATATTTTGTTGTTGGCAAAAGCACTACGGGGAGAAGTTATTAACGCGTTGGATGAATATTCAAGTTTACGACTATATATTTTTATCTATATAATATATGCACCCTCTGCCTCTCTGCGTTTATGTCCCATACCTCTGAAAGCTTTTTCCGGCACTCTGCCAATCTGACTATCATTAGGCAGATCAGGTTATCACCCCCCCCTCAGATTCAATCTTCCCCGCTGTCACAAATGTCACTGCCTCTGAGCAGAAATGTGTGGCGCGATGATATATCGGTTGTTGAAATAAGATGAGGAAAAAGATTTTAAATCAGTCCGCTGTGCCTTGTGGGGGTGTGGTTCTGGCTTGACTTCTAAAATAGAGAAATTGGGGAGGAGGGGGGGAAATGTTCTGCATCTGGGAGGAAGTGGGACACAGTATGGGAGAACTGATTATCAATGCATTCACATTATAAAAAAAAAAAAAGATAATTGAGCGAACGCCGGAAACGGGTGGGGGTGTAGATATTAAGGCTCTGAATTGCAAATGCGCAGTCCTCCTCAGTTTCAGAATGAAGTTAATTAAAAGAGCGAAGAGAAACTTTAGGAGCTGTTGACTCTATTGGCCGAGCTACTTTCATATTTTTTTTTATTCTCACAGATAAGGTATGCGGCTAATTAAAACAGACCTGTGAAGTAACGGCAAGCTCCCCGTGTGTTCTTCATTTAGAAAGCGCCGCTGCATCTTTTTTCGAGACATGGAGAGAGAGAGAGCGAGAGGGGAGGAGGAAAGCGTGATTGGCAGATGAATACCTTTCTTCTTTGCTGCATTTTGTACTGGCGTCAGGAATATCCAAGCTTTTACTGTATACTGATTTACTACAGTGAGACAGGAGACAAAGCGAGCAGAGAGTCAGTCTCTGTTTGTGTTTGTCCACCATGATGCAGCCTGCTGTCAGAGAATCCAGACTCATTGTCAGACCTGCTGAGGCGCCGGCGGGCTGCGAGATCCTCCACACACACACAAGTCTGTCTCCAAAAAAACTATTGATTTCTAAAGCTTTCTTCTTTTCACCTCCATGCGTACCTTTGTCCGTGCTGCGTCATGTCGATGGCCCTCCTGGCCGGCACCGGCGAGCCTCCGTCCGTGACACTGAGGACCTCCATGGACTTCCTCTCCGGTCTCCTCTTGCCGTGACGGTTCAACATGGGGGAATCCACCCGCTTCCTCGGCGGATCTGCGATCGATTCGGAGCAGAGACACAAAAGCACCTGACATATCTGCATATTGCTGCATGCGTTACCGCTGTTCTGTCATCGCTGTGCATATGCGCGAGTGTCTGAGCGATGCTTAGCGCCGATCACATTGACATTTTAACTAATAGTGAATAAGTAATGGTTTCCTCCCAGACCTTGAACTAATGGCCACTGTATTGACTGTATCACATTCACTGAAGGGGGAGTCTATTCATCAAAATGTCGGTATCTTACAGCACACACACACACACACACACACACACACACATTTGCACATAATGCTCCTCTTCTTGTTGCAGCACTCTTGTCAGAAAATAACCCTGGCACAAGTCTGAGCGCAGCGTCTTCGTCTCTGCTCACATTTTTCTGTGGGTGGAAAATCTGCGCCGTGGTTGTGCAAATGGTATCTTTTCTTTTTTTTTTTTTTGATGAGTTAATATCTGAACTGAAGCAGTTGGAGGTGACAGTTTTTCAAAAAAAAAGAAAAATCTCTGGCCTATTGATGCCTTCTATTTCTGCTACTATATTTCATTGAGAAGCTTATTTATTTTCAATAAACAGAAAGCTTTTTTTTTCTTTATCTACTTGAGAGCCCATCCACCGCTTCTGGAGCTGATCCAATTTCTTCTGAAGGAGGAAAACACTGCTGAATGGTTCAGACGCGAGGAGCTTTCGTGAGTTAACTTCGTCAAGCACTTATTACTTAGAATGGTTTGTTTTGCTGGTATAAACAGCTGCCCGTGACTGGATAGAGTGTCATTAACACTTAAACACACCGGTTAGACGGCGGTTTTACTTCTGTGTGCCATACACTGTAAACTGATTTCACGACTTTTTCCCCTCATTATATGACATTCTTTATCTGCACTTGCAAGGTGGAGCAGTGGTTAGCATCGTTTCCTTGCAGCTAGAAGGTCGCCGGTTCGCATCCCGGTGAGGACACCCAGGATCTTTCTGCATGGAGTCTCCATGTTCGTGGGTTCTCTCTGCGTTCTCCGGCTTGGTCCAGAAACATGTTGAGGTTAATTGGTGATTCTAAATTGTCTGTAGGTGTGAATGTGAGTGTTCTTGGTTGTCTGTCTCTAAGTGTAGCCTTGTGATAGACTGGTGACCTGTCCAGGTGAACCTGCCTTCACCCTGAGTCAGCTGGGATAGACTCCAGCCCCCCATGACCCTGGTGAGGATTAAGCGGTGTATAGACAACACTGGTCTACACCCATTTTGGTGTCAACGTTTTTTGAGCTGATTTTGGACAATTGCAACGTGCTGAATCCAAATATCACATCGGTTTTGCTTGAAACATGCAATTTACCTTTACAAATGTTTCCGCTCATCAACTTTTGGATCATTTAGCTTATGGAAAGGATTAGAAAATGAAATCTTTCCACTAAAATCCGATTTCATATGAGAAATACTAAAATAAGTCGATTGCTAATGTCAAAAAACGTAATCGAATTCGACTTTTAAAAATTGAGTTGGCATAAAAACCTGACCTGATACAGAAAACCAAATGTCATTTTTGGATTCAGCGTTGCAAAAATGTCCTAAATCAGTTAAAAAATATGTTTTTGTAACCCAGTGTAATGGATGGATGGATGGATCTGCACGTGTCTCGTTCCAGGTCTCACCAATCTCATTGCGAGGGGGAAGGTTCTGGTCCTCCTGACTGGGGTACCTCTCTTTACGGTCCAATAAGAGAAAGTAGATCATCTTCTCCTGGTTGTCGCTGCAAACATGGTGGAATAAAAAAAAACACTAGTGAGACATTTGGAGAACCGTGTGTGTGATCAGATCACTAAAATAAGTACGAAAAAATACATTAAATTGCAAAAACTCCCTCATTATGATCGATGTCATTTAATCTTTTTTTTTCCCGTGAAACAGCTGATAAATAGCTCTCATCATTAAAACAAACTTTTACAGACCATTAAGCCGTCGTATAATCTTATGCGTATATTTTTTAGGATACGGCCCGTTTTTACGTAGAGTAAGTTTATGAAAGTATCAAAACATTATGAGTTTGACCTTTTCTCTCTCTCTCTCTCTCAGTAAATCAGGAAACCTAATATCTTTAGCCCGGAGGCCAACGCTCTGTATGCAAAACGCCCAGGGATTGGCCCTCCATAATAAAGACAGATTGGAAAGCGGTAGGAGGCAAAGAGACAAGGACCTGCAACTTCAGCTAAAATGAAGCAGGGGAAGGGAGATGGAGAACACAGATTTTCCTCCAGTCCAGCACTATTACGAGATTTTCCCAGGAGGGGGGGAAGGAAGCAAACGGAAGGGATGGGGAGAGGCCATGGAGATAGAGTGTTTTAGCATTAAACGGGAGAAGCAGGGTAAATGTAAAGTAGATTAAAAGAGAACGAAAACTTTAAAGAAAAAAAAAAGCTAGTATTCCCATATTAGTAACAGACACAGAGGACTGCTGGGGTGAAGCATCACCGGCATTAATGCATATTTACTCGTGGAAACGTGTAACCGAGACACAAATATTATCGGCGGGAGCATCAACAGTGTGACCCGGGAGCATGTTCACAGAGCAAACCAGGACCGGTTTGGGGGGAATGTACCCAGTGGCAGGCGATGTAAGCGCTGTGTGATAACAGTTAAGTGATCTATGGCTCCCAACATCTAAAGTGACAGCCTCGCAGGATTTCATAAGAGCCGGGGAAAACCAAGGCTGAGTGTGCACACTGACACAACACTGCAGTCCCTCCTCTGCTTCTATTCTCACAGTTCCATCCTCTCCTTCTTTTTCCCCTCTCGTTCATCTACTAAACCATACTTCGATCCTCTCTCTCTCTCCCGTCCCCCCCCTCCATGCAGCACATTTATTCACTCACTCGTCTGAGAGCAGGTCTTTCAGTAGTTTGTTTTTGTCCCTGAAGCAGCCCAGAGAGTGCATGCTGTCCAGTACGTCTGGGTCGATGTCGTCCGCGGAGGGCAGGCTGCGGATGGTCACCTTCCTGGGCACAGGCTGCTCTGGCTCTGGTTCGTTTTTGCCCCCTCTGGGAACGCACAGAAATTACAACACAAATAAGGACACGGTCGGCCATCTTGGTCCCCACTGCTGCAATATTCAGTGAGTTTAAAAACACATTACAAGCACTTCCCCTCGCTCACGACAGCATCCCACATTGTGGAAGTTTATCCGCTACAAACACGATATGCAGTATGCAAAGCTGTTTGTTTACCTCCAGTGATTTGCCTCATGACCTCAGTTTACATTATGAAACTTTCATAGTCACATACGTTCCCCGGGGTTAGTCAGTTTTTTTTTGTTTCAGAGGGTGAACAGGGGTCGTGGTGCTCACCAAGATGCAGGAAGACAACTTAGTCACGTTGGTAAGTTTTTGCGATCTGCCCTCCTGGCTTGTTTTCCAAACTTACTTTCTGCATTATTCCCTCCTTTTATTTTTTATTTTTTGCCCAGACACTCTCCTAGTTATGTCACTTCGCTCTGTCTCTCCTTCGCCTGCACAAGCCGGCGTTTATTCTTTAGGATTTAAAATAAAAGGCTAAGCTGCACTGACACCATTTTTCTTTAGAGGACTTCTGTAACGTTCTTGTGCCAATGCACACAGACTCTGATATACGGACAGATCTGAGTCAATACGCCGGGTTTCTTTTTTTTTTCCTTTCTATTATTCTTCCTTCTGGTGAACCCAGTGAAGCATAAACCCCATAGGCAGCTATTACAATGACACGAACCTCCACTTTTCTATAAGCTGAGATCTGCAGAGACTGTTCACCTCACATAACCCCCAACCCCCCGGCTTCATTAATGTGCATATATCACAGTCAATCATCAATAAATCAGGCCTGATTTAAGTTTATTTTAATTGCTTTAGTTCGCTGCGATATTGAATTATAATACATTACACTAATCTTTCTAAACTATTCAAGAAAAAAATGTAACCTTATAACCTTTATTAAGGTAGTAGGGCTGTTATGGAGGACTGCAATAGTTCTACATCGGGGTTCCTGTTCAGGTAACCATGAGTCAAGTAACGACACTTTGGCCCGGTTCTGTTTATTCAGCAGGTGCTGCTCAAAAACTAATAAAAACTTTAAATTATTCAAATTTAACTTAATTCTTCACTTCACATTTTTTTGCTTCTGCTTTGCACAAATACACATATTTTTATTTTTAATTACTTTTCTTTATTCTTCTTCTTCTTCTTCTTCTTCTTCTTATTATTATTATTATTATTATTATTTTTATTTTTATTTTTTTAGCTATTTTTGCATTTTTATCTTGTGCATTGTACCTTACTGTGTATTTATTGTTGCACAAACTCACCAGAACAAATTATTGTGTAAACGATACCTGGCAGTAAATCTGTTTCTGATTCTGATTCTGAAGAATTTGGAGTTTCTGGACTCGTTTGAACATTTTTAGTTTGGTGGTTTGTACACATCACTGCCTGTGTTTGTGAGTTCGCTCCAGGAAACAGCCGCCTTCATCAGACGAACATGCCTCTCATTCATTCATTCATTCATTCATTCATTCATTCATTCATTCATTCATTCATTCATTCATTCATTCGTTCATTCATTCATTCACTCATTCATTCATTCATTCATTCATTCACTTGACAAGCCAGCCATGCCATGCAAATAGACAGACAGCCAGGCAACTTCCTCACTGGCCAAACTCAAACCACATTAGTCTTCGGCTCCAGCTCTTGTCTCCTCGTGTTTCTTTTATCAGTCTCGCTGTCTGTTTGCATGATCCTTCAGTGCAGGACAGAAACCATAACTCAGTCCCTTCCTAGACTCACACTCACCTCCCATGACTCATCTTTAGTATTTTACCACAAAAAAACAAAAAAAAATCTTGAATTAAACATTAAAGTTTTTGATTCTAATCTGATTATCAGGTCAAAAAAAAAAAAAAAAAAATGCATCCAGAGTGAATCGATGATTTTTTATTTTTTTTTAGATTTGAAAAAAACTTGATCCTCTATAGATAAAAGTGGAATACTTAAACAAAAGAGTCTTTTTTTGGGGGTCATTTTCATAATTAGGGTTCCAGATGATTAACCTCTAACATCAGGTTGTTTTTGCTATGTGGTGGTCTCATGATGCCAAGATCCAAACAGCTCTCTAAGGCCTTCACAGAAAGCTTTGTGGATGACTACGAGTCTGATTCACAAGATTAAAGATAAATCATTCCACCGAGAGGCTCGCGATTTGTCCAGAACATGCCGCCCCATTAAATTCAGCCAAAGAGCAGATCTAAAAATCTCTACAAACCCTCAACTTTCATCACAGGATCTGCAGGTAACCGAATATCAGACCACGACCACAGTTTGCCAGTGAAGCAGGAGTCCAGGCATTTTGGAATAATACGCTCTGAACAGACGAATCAAAGACAGAGATGTTTGGCCGCAGTAACAGTGGACACGTCTGGCTCCGACCAAAAGCAGCTTTTCATGAAGGGAACCTCGGACCAACTGTGAAACATGGCAGTTGAAATGTTTTGTTTCGGGGGGGTTGCTGACAACGAGGCAGCTTGCAGTCATTGATTTAAATATGAATTCTGTCTGAGTGTCAAGAAAAGAAGAAAAAAAAACAGCAAAGATTTGAAGGAGATTTGAAATCGGGGCTTTAGAGGAATTTTGCAGGGAAAATTGGTCAATAAATTCTGCAAGGTGATGCCAGAGTCTGGTGGACAATCACACAAAGGACAAAACCAGCTTAGAGATACAGAAGAATATCACATCGATTGATATTTCTGTTCAATAAAAGATTAAAAAAAGCTAATTTTCCTCGTGATGCTGCTCAAGTGGACCCCCTTTATCTACTGTATCTACAGCATGTTTTACGTCATTTAAAACCGCATCTTCTAACCTTCATCTGTTCAGAACTGCACTACAAACATTCTCAAAAAGATTTATGTTAGCTTAAAAAGGCGGGCACGCTCTGTTATTAATGCTAAACGACGGGTACACTGAGGTTACGTGGGTTGAGTCTCCGCTCCCTCCACCCTGCCCCCTGTTCGGCTGACCATATGCTGCACATCCTCTTTCATGCACTACCAATTTACCCCCACATCCCCGAGAGTGGAGTCATGCCCTGTTTAAATGTACTGCCATGTACAGAGCTGAAACTCAAAGTCATTTTTCATGTGGTAGCACCCCTCAGGTCTCCAACCCCTGCAGAATAGTCGAAGAGAGGAAGCGGGGGTGTGTGTGGAAAAAGGAAGAAGAAGAAAAAACAGAGTACTCACATGTACCACGTGTGCTTCTGGATCTGTTCTAACTGTAAAAGAAACGAGGGAGAAAAATGCAGGTCAGTACACAAACAATAAATTGATTTGAATAAGAAATTAATCAAAGGCGGCAGAATGAAGCAGAAAGAATCACCTGTTTGCTATCGTGTGGCTGCAGTAAATCTTTCAGTAAGCTTACTAGCTTAAAGGAAATACAACAGGGCAATATGGCCAGGTTCAATAGTGGAAGTAAATAATGAGGCCTTCAAATATTAATACTGCCAATGGGGCGGGAAAAAAAAAAAACGGGAACGAGAGACGGTGCAGCCAGAGCGGAGGAGAGAGAGGTGATACGACTATAAACAGAGAATATTATCTCCCTCTCACACGCCGCTGACCCTGCCAAGCCCTCTGGTCCAAAGGGAATCTCCCATTCTCATTCTCTTCCCATCTCTCTTACTCACACACACACCGGCTTCCTTAACACTGCTCTTGTCGTCACACTTTTAATGCGACCACTTTGTCACCGACACTGTCAACACGGGGTTTGTGTTGTTTTTTTTGCCCAAAAAGGAAAGAAAGTGTGAGCAAAAGGGCGACAAAGGAAGATGTCTGTGAGAATGACTCGACCGGGTTTCAAATGCCCACAGAAGGAAAGAAGAAAAACAGGATCAATGTCACTGTAGGGACTTTTTAATTTGCTCGTGCTGTTGTTGTGGAACCACAGGAGATACACATAGCAGCTCTAATTATTGTCACTTATTCAGAGGCATAGTTCTTGTGTATGTGTCTCCATCAATGTCTTGACGTTTCCACGCATCCCACAGGATCCACCTCTGCGCTTCTGCACTAATGAATGCCTTCATGTGATATTAGTGCAATCACAGAGCCGGCGCCGGACTGTGATTACTGACTATAGGTGACTCCTGTCTGTTTCTGCAGAGGTCACGGTATTGACAGAGACACCCTGGCTGTCAGATACAGGCCAGTGGGTGACCTAGTCTCTCTGACTTTTATTGAAGGCCTGGAGGCAAGAGACCGGTATCACACACATGCTTGAAAGTGATGTGGTTTGAAATGCAGAATCACATCAATCAGTCTCTAAAGGTGTCACAACCAATTCCAGCGGCTTTCAGGCAGAGGGACCGCCGCTATAAAACTACGCCGGCTGGGTCTGTGTGAGAGCTCATCCCGGCGTGCTTTTATTTGGGCGCTGCATAAATTAATTCTCGTACATTTGCATTTATACGGGTGCTGGTCTGCATGCGTCTCAGTCGTATAGTTCTGAGCAGGGAGAAGTGAGGACCTGTTCTGTCCTACCTAAAGCCTAATCACACATTAACCCTTTATAGGGCACTGCTTGAAATACAGTCGTGACTCATTAATCTAACACTAAATGTAAAACCTTCTCTTATGTCGGATTGTCAAGACGGAGGTCGAGATACAAGGAGGGCTTGTAGCTTGAAGGCTCATTTGTTGTTAATATTTATTGTTTATAGTTGTTATAATAACTAGTAGGGCTGGTCCCAATAGCACTTTCTGGTCTCTGGATATTCAGGCCCAATTAATGATGAATATCAGAGCATTCGGTGTGGTCGGGGGACACTTCCACCCCGGGACAGCGCTCCGTCGGGGTGGAAGTGGCCAGAACGCACAGGCAGTACTTGGCTGCTGATGCTAGTTTAGTTAGTGCTCACACTTCTGTTTCTACCATCCATGTCTACTTCCGTAAACACTGAGCACGCTCACTGCGTGTGACATCATCGTGTCCTCTTCTGCGCATGCGGGACACTTTTGGGTTGTATGAAGTTCACACAGCAGATCACATACAAGTCGCATTGAACTGGAAACGTGAACGAACTCGCAAAGAAATCGGATTTCACAAAAAAATCTGAGTTGAGCATTAAGTCCTGCAGTGTGAACGTAGCCAATCTGTGGGATTGTTCAGTCAGATAATACGCCGTCATCCTGATTGGTGACATAAGACGTCACGTCGGAGTCGGAATCCAAGGCTGTCGGTATGTTAAGGCTGTTTTTCATGGGTTCTGTTCGTTTTTCCGAAAAACCTGTCGGATAGCAAAGTTTAGGATTGTTAAGGGTCGGATTATGGAGTCACGACTGTATTTGGAAAATGAAAATTTCAACCCTAGGGTGTTACTGAAGGATATTTCAAGATATTTGTATTTTTGTGACTTAAAAAAAAAAAAGTAACGTAATAACTCTTGGCCAATAACGTACTAACTTATTACGTTATCGGTTCAGGACTTTCATTACGTTATTGGCCGTTGTTACGTTATTGACGTCTACAAGGGTTAAGTCAAAAATTCACTTTAAAAAAAGAATATGACTTTAGTTTAACCACATAGAAACAAATTATACCAAAGAAATTTATAATATGGGGAAAAACAAACAGCTAAAATCTCAAGAAAGGACAAAAAAAAAGAAAAGAAACAACACTGCGCTGTTTTTGTGAGCTCTATTCCTGCAAAGTGCCGTCTGGTTTTATGAAAATCAAAAAAACCCAACTTCAAACCCAACACCACACGTACAACTGTTGCACAGTTTGGTTGGAGCCTTTAACCTTTAAACCCGTCACAGTTTCTGTAATTACTGCTCTCTTTGTGAGGCAGGTTTGCTAAGTGAGCAGCAACACAAGTGGCCTTTTTCAAGAACAGAAGCAGAGAGATGGAGAGACAGCGCACGCCAAGATTCTTTAATGGAGGCCTTTAAACCTTTGATTCCCAAACAGCTTCTGATGTGTTTGGCTCCTGTCACATTTTGCCTCACTGTGGGCTGATTTTTCACTGCAGCATAAAGTCTTGCAGCCTCTATGGAAACGACACAACCGTGACAAAGAGCAGCGAGAACTTAAAAATGTCCCGTGTGCAGCACGATACGGTTATGATGCCATTAATCACAAAAAAAGGAAAAAAAATTGATGTTTATTTTACAAAAAATGAAAAAAAAAATGGAATCAACATGAACAACATTTTCTTAAATACTGGGAATAAAACAACTGGTATCTCAACGTGCTCTAGATATTTTACTACTTGTAGATTTGATCTTGTTTCCACACCTGTCCTTATCTGCTCTGTGCAAAGACAGCTGCAGTTCAACTCTTTTCAGCTCAATAGTCGCTGAATTTTCATCATGTGATTGTTGTTCTGGGCCGACTCAGTTATGACTTCTCAGTTATTCAGAGGAAAGCAGATTTTTTATTTTATTTTATTTTATTTTATTTTACAGGATCTGATTGAATCAATCTATTTATTTTTGTGAATATTTAACCCTAAGCAGGACTTTTGGGGTCTGCTGGACCCCAGGCCATTTAGTGTAGGGGGCAGGTATCATTTTTTTAAAATTTTATTTTATTTTTGAAGATTTTTTTTTTTTTTAAATATAAAAAGAGGGACATGTGTCACGCATTTGGAAGCAAAATACGTCAACTTCAGAAAATCACAACATTTATTTAGCCTAGTATAACAGTCTATAATGAATACCAACAAATATTTGGACCCCGAAAGACCTTCTACGTAATGAAAGTCCTGAACAGGATTAAATGAGACGTGTAGAATAAAGTGATTTTGATATAATATCCCGATTTAAGCTCGGATTTTAGCTTCCCGGCACGCCACAGATGACAGAAGTTCAAGGACTGTGTGAAAGTTGAAAATCTAAAGATTCTTTCTACTCTTACGGTTTCCGTCTCTGATAAATGGTGTAAATTTGGCAACTTTCTAAAGTCAACAAGCCGTTCAAAGCTGCTGCCGGGTTAAAAGGTCACACGGGTGTCAAAGGAACGAAACAAAGTGTTTGTTAAAAGTTTTTAAGAGTCTAATTTCTGATTGAGGTAAATATTATTTGGCACTTGGGGAGCTACAGAACAAATACGCAGACTTCCTTTATTTCCGATCCAGCAGCCTTGGTGCTTCATCTACTCCATCCCCACGAGGGTGTTATCTATCTGTGATGAACTGCTCTTTAATATAATGAGCTTGCCAATCCTCTTCATTAGCCAGGTATCACGAGGAGACAGATCTTTTCAGGGCGTCTGTGTTCCTTTGAGTGGTGAAGATGAGATGATTTTGTCGAGGTGGCTGGCCCAGTTGCCTCCGGGGCCCCCGACTACACAGGCAGGAAATGAAGAGAAAAGCTTTTATTGGGCTAAGCCCCTTAAGCCCGGGTACGTGCCCTCCCACTCAGACTCTGAGGGGGCCTCGGCTTTGTGTGTGTTTACTTGTGTGCATGTACTTTTCGAAATCTAATTAACAGACGACGGCAACAGACAGAGCCAGTAGTTATGGTCTGATTACCCAATCGATTTGATTCAACAAGCCATTGTCAACATTATTATGAAAAATAATCCCGAGCAAAAGAGTGTCGTGTTCTCTTATGATGTCACTCCCACCCTTGGGCGCACCTGTCTCGTCTCTGACCGCTAAACTCCAGGAAACGCTCAATCTAACAAGGCTGTTTGACATTCTGCGAGGTTACAACGCATCCCCAGAGCTCTGTTTGGACTCCTCGTGTAAGAGGAGGCGGGGGGGAAGCAGACAGGTAGCATATTCTCTCCCAGCAGCTTGGTCTGTGCGTAACCCTTTGTCGAGGACATCGCTGGAGGCCGGTGGACATACCGAGGGGATCTCAGGGTGACCCGTCCTCATCACGCAGAGAGGAACAGGAAAATAAAGCATATAGTGTGCATACAGCATAATAATTTCTAGCTTATGTTGCAACGCTGCAGCTTATCTGAGCATCTTCACCTGCAACTGAGCATCTTTCTCAAGTTTTTTTTTTTTCCACTCGTGTCCTTCACATGTCTGTTTTTTTACCCTTAGCTACATGTGGAAACTCAGCAGCACCAAGAGACCACATTTAAAATAGAGCTACCTGTAGTGCCTGGAGAGGCTGCGTGCATGCAGTACGTGTATAAAAAGAAGGAAGCTTTTTATTTTTTAAGTTGTCTGCATCCGTGTGCGTTTTCTGAAATGCAGGACGACAACAAAGGGCATGTCTCTGTAAAGAATGTACTTTCTGAAATATCTTAGCCGCTTTTATCATTTACATTTCCCTTTGTCCACGCTTCCCTTTCTTTCTTATCCCGGCTGGCTCTCTACCCTTCTCTGTTCTCGTCCAGCCACCTTGCCAAGGTGATCAGCTGCTGTGTAGGAGAAGTGACTGGCATTGTGAGGAGTTTGCTGAGCGGCGCAGAGGCAGCGGCCCTCTCCTGAATTAACACGATGTACTTGAAGGAGAATTCAAACGGATTCGGGGACACAATGGAGGGGAACACACAAAAACAAACAGACAGACAAAAGGCTGGCCCGGCAGTGGCAAACTGATATTAGACATTTTAGTGTGTATCTCTGCCTTCTTGCTCTCCGCTTGGAATACAAGTTTGCTGTGAAAAATAATCATCTGCCTCTGAACGCAGACCTGATGTGTCTGTTTATTTCCAGACTACATTTAAATATGATTAGCTGCATCTACAACATAATTACCAATCACTGCAGGAACAGGGGATATTAAATGCCGAAACAGTAGAGAGTAATGTGTGGGTTTGGGTCGGCGAGCGAGAAAAAAACCAAACAGCTACATCAGTCTTCGCTTGGTACTTGGGAGGCTGGTTTGCTCCGTGCATCTCGGACAACTTTTCCACAGCTCTGTGGATTTAGGGCGTCTCATTTGCTCTCGTCTCTTCATCTAATCCTACACTGAGTCGATGACACCGAGATCAGGGCTCTGTGGGGCATCTCTTCATTAAAGACAGTTCTCAAATGACTCCGGCCGCATGTCTGAGCTCGTTGTCACGCTTCAGAGTGAATGTGGGGCTGATCAGATGCCTCCCCGCTGGTGCCGTGTGATGTCTGAAAATGTAGTTTTTGAAACTGCCTACAACTTCTGCACAGTTCAGGTCTGTTTGAACCACTCGGCTCTATAATAGGGTACTGAGATTTTTATATATTGTCACGCTATGTATACTGCTACCAAACCTGAAGATACAGTCGACCTCAGATTTATTCACAACCTCCCGTTAAAGAAGGAAAAAAACAGCTGAAATAAGTTGAAATTGACAAAAGTAATAATAAATAAAAATTGAATGAACATCATGACATTGCTTTTGAATTGTGGTTCAACAGAAATATAAAAGAAACAACAAAAAAACAAACATGATGGGACCCGTAAACTAATATTTAGCTGAACAACCCTTTGAGCCAATCAGGTGTTTTCTGCACCTGTTGACAGCTATTTTGGCCCACTGCTCATTGGCAAAGTGCTCCAATTTCTCCAGGACATTTTTATTTTTTTTAATTATTCTTTTCACCCACAATTCAAAAGCAACGTCCTATTTCACTAAATTAGAATTTAGCAAATTTTTATCTATTATTACTTTTTTCAGTTTCTAATTATTTGAGTGACTATTGTGAATTTTGCCTTTTCTCTAATGGAAGGAGAGGAATACATCTGAGGACGACTGTATCTATATATTCCTCCTCAGACATTCCTGCTAAAACCAAGCATGCACAGTTCCTGGAGCAGCCTCTACTCGCTCAGGAAGGTTTTTTCACATGACTTTGGAGCATCAAAACAGTGAGGAAGACATCCCCAAACTGGTGCCTCTGGTTGTAGCAAGAGGGTTGAAATTAAAAAGGGCCAAGCTCAAACCATGAAAAACAGGCCGTGAAAAAAAAACAAAACAGAGACGTATATGAACATGATCACAATTCTGTGTTATCATCCAGTCTCTTCACCGAACTGACCGTTAGTCTTTTTGAGGCGTCCACTTCGATCATGCCGCGGAGGAGGTTCTGACAGTCTGGAGGGATGAAGTGTGGCATGTGAAACACTCCCAACTTCACTTTCTCCAGAAGATTCCTTAAGTTGTCGTCATCAAACGGCAGGGCGCCCTGGAGGAACGCAAGAAGCACAGAGTCAGAGGAGGGTTTTTCTGAGTGTGGACTGGTGGATGGCAGACGTAGGATCAAAAATAATAAAAAAAAAAAAACAAGAAACAGTCTGCACTTGGTACAATAGCAACAGAAGAAAGGCCTTCACCCGATCAAGGGCAAAAAAAAGAGAGAGAGAAAAAAAAAAAGACTTTAAACGACTAACAAGGTTCGCCTGAAGAAACAAAAACCACATTTCGAGTCTTAATCCTGCACGACTTAAAGAATGGGCTCGCTTTCTCAACTTGTTCAGCTTCCAATTAGAGCGCCGTGCCCTCAACGGCGCCGCAAAAATAAATAATAAACAGCGGTGTGCCGAAAACGGGGCTTTTCTAATAATTACCCAGATTTCTCATTTACCTCGTTCATTTAGCATTCTCTCATCAGAGTCATTTATCAGAGGGTGCTGACATCTCACAGATGTGGCTGTTTGATGAATGGCAATCTCCTCCAGAAGAGAAGATGGAGAGGAGGAGGGGAGGAGGAAAAGGGGTGAGAGAGAGAGAGAAAGGCTGAGAAATGAAGAGGTAGTGGTGGTGGGGGAGGAAGGAGGAAAAAAAAAAAAAAAAAGAGAGGGTAGACTTGTGTAACGGATGATCTGAGCACAGCCTAACTGCTGGGGAGTGTGCACGTCTCCCACAATCAGACAAATGGTAATCTCGCAGCCAGACAGCAGGGACGAAAAGAGGGAGAAAGACAGCGCTCATCTGCAGTCAAACAACGGCGGCGGCGGCGGAAAAAACTTTTGTTTGGAGAAGTGCGGTCATGATGGAGATAATGGCAAACAACATCAGGTTTATGCAACACGAGAGTACAGCGAAGACTGACCTTAAAACAAGCGGCACGGAGACGTACGAGACGGACGGGGTGAGCGAGGAAGAGGCGAAAGCAAAAGACAAATACGCAGGGCCTGTGGCCAAAAGCTGCCCTGTCAGCATTGGTATTTATTTTGGGCTCTCCTCTTCTTTCGGTTTGACTGCGTGAATTATTCATGAGGCAGGAGTGTGTAGGAACTACAGTTACAGCTGTTGATGAAACAAAGCTTCGGGGCTGCACGGCTGGGGAACCACAGACATAATGTAGCTGGAGAATAGACCTGATTATGGATACAGCGTCGTGTGTTCATACAGGATAATGAATAAAAAGATGCTCCTATTCTCTGATCTTGGGTTGCGCAAGAACATCAGCTTGAGGGGAACATTTTTTTATTCTAAATGTGAGGATTTTGAGTCGAACTCCCCGGCACCTGAGTTTTCCATCCTTGGTCACTTCAGGCTCACGGTATCTTCTCGTCATCCATCCATCCATCCATTTTGTATACACTGCTTAATCCTCATTAGGGTCGCGGGGGG
>NW_007577974.1:34480-35969 GCF_000690725.1 Stegastes partitus
GCTGTTGGATATGAAGGGACGGGGAAAGCCACACTTGATGGTAAAACTGCATCGTGCCATATTCCTCCTGAGAAACTCAACGTCAGTCGTCAGTGAGCAGAGAAACAAGCTGACACTCACCACCAAGAGAGCAAAAAGAATGACCCCACAGCTCCAGACGTCTGCTTTCCTCCCGTCATACTTCTCTCCCTGAGGGCGATTAGACAGTTTGTTAGGCCGGTTTGGACACAATGTAAGCAGCTGGTTCGGAGCATTATTTAAAAAAATAAACTAGCAGAAAGAACATCGTGAGTCAGTGAAAAACGTCTTACCCTGATGACCTCCGGACATGCGTAGTGCGGGGATCTGTTGGCGGAAACAGAAAGCGAATTAGGGAAGGAGCAGAAGGTAAAATCTCGGTTATTCAAAGGCTTTAACATTCGCACGAGGTTATACAGTCGTGACGCAGCAAACATTAAACGGGCATAAAGCGCTCTCTGAAAATCTCAGAAGAACAATTTAAGCAGACAGTAAACGTCTCCGGCGAACATAGATCAAGATGTGCTTCAGGAGTTTAGACATGCTCAGGTGTTTGGATGTCCTCCTGCTTGCTCAGTCAAGGGCATCCTCTCACAGCAGACGGCGAACAGACCCACTAATCTTTACAGCCCCTGGATGGACTGACAGTAAAGCCAATGACTAGATTGACACATCAATATCATATGAAGATTTATGGAGCTCCCTGGCAGAGACTGCTCCATAAGCCAGTGGCTATGGATGAGTGCGGCAGAGGAGTGACTTGTTATTCTATACATAAATTGCCCCCCCCTGTGCTTTGACATTCCCCCACTTCCTAATTCATTACCTTGAAATAAAAGAGGGCGATAATAAAAGCTTAACATCCATCTACAATCAACTAGATTAAACAAGCAAAAATCGCCTCTCTCATCCCGGTGAGGTTTTTGTTTTTCAGGCTCTAATGAGGGACAGTCCGGTTGGTAAACACGGGATCCATTAGCTCTGTCGTCGTCTTGTGTGCTCACGTCTGACAGCTCGGCTTCCTGGAACCGTCAAAACGCCGGCCAGTAACAGACCCTGCCACCGTGTCAACAGGGGGAAGTTCAAATGCTAGTCTATGCAAATACGTCCGTCCTGATTGCAAGTGTCATAGTGCATTATGCAAACGAGCAAGGAATTAAAATTAAATTTAAAAAAAAAGAAAACACAAGCCTGAGATTTGCACTAATTACGCCTCATGAGCACCACGACACACAAGCCACAGCTGGAACCATCATGAATATAAACTCAATATTTGCAGAAGCTTTAGGCTGGTCAGCGTAGAGAACGGAACGCAAGCAGCTCGGCTTTCTGTTTGGACTGAATTTCAATTTGTTGTTATTAGAAGACTAAATTTAATCACTGAGCCATAACACCTACAATATATGCTCAGTAGCTCTGCTCTCTGGTCCACATAGATACATGCGTCTATTTCTTCTAGTGAAGCAGTGAT
>NW_007577974.1:36931-44459 GCF_000690725.1 Stegastes partitus
AAAAAATCAACTACTAAAAAACTAAAATCTCTATTTACTGTAATGACAGCATGACGTGGAGGTCCCAAAGCTCCTGCAAAACCATGTTATCCCAGCACGATCTGACAATATTCCAAAGAGATTCTTGGGAATGTTTGGCTTTCTCAGTCTTCAAGTGGCCACATAAATGTTTCCCAGGGTTGAGGTTTAGACAGAGAAACTCCCTCCACCAGGCTTCACTGTAGGTTTGATTCACTGCAGTGTCTGTCTTAGGTTCATCCCTTTTACATACTGCTACAGCGACGAATCTAAAACTTGAACTCATAAGCAAATAGAACTCTCTCCCCATCATTCACCGTGAAATGCAGTTAGTCTGAGCCAATTCTAAACATTTGGCCTCGTTCCCACTTTGAGAAGTGGTATCAGGACTGCAGCTCATCCAGCCTTGACAGCCGTGTTTTGACAGTACTTTTGTTGACTGGAGTCTCGCGTTCTGCATGTAGCAGATTTTTGTTTCTGCGATGAAGCTGCTCTTCTGTCTCACAAACAACTCTTTCGGGAGTTGTTGCCTAAATAGAAAACAGAGAAGCTGGGATAGAGAGACGGGATGGCATGCAACCAGGGCTGAACGTGGGTCACTGCACCGGTTTTCTGGTGCTGTTGTCGAGTTGCTTCGGATGCAACTGGTGCAAGATTTAATGCACCATGGAAATGCCCCTAAGAAACCTTTAGTCTAGTTAATACTGAGAAAAACTCTCTTTACTTACTTGCAGAGTTTTTACTGAGTTCTGATGCTTTTGTTTTCCACTACCGAGTAGGTTCTTATGGAGACTTAAAGCACAGTCACATTCAAAACTGTGCAGTGATTTAGTTGAACAAGCCTCTAATAAATATGTTAAATCATCTAAATGTCCTTTTAGTACAAAGGAACATTTTCTAAAATTTGATTGAAATACAGTTTTATATCATGATAATAAAAACCCCACGCTGCTCACTCCAGAAGTTCAGGCTATAGACTAGGACAGCAAAGATAAATAGGAAACCGTGAGAGCCACTTCCCTCTGACCGCAGTGAAAAATGTAGTCCTTTGAAAAACAGTTGAGCGTACGTTGACATAGCATCAGTCTTTTTTTTGCTATTTGTTAAAGCTCATTTACTTTCTAAGCCTAACACAAGCAACATCTCATAAATAAAATCAACAGACAGCGAAGAAATCGTGGCTTTTTTTTTTTTTTTCCTGAGGGCAACAAATAATAGTAGTGGGATAAGATGCTGCTGTGAGTGGTTTGCCCAACAGCATAAAGGGAGACAAAAATGATGTGTGGAAAAACCGTGTTTATTTCAACTTAAAAGCCCATCAGCGCCTGTATTACCTGAACTACGAGTTCAAACAAGCTTTCATAAGTTTACCCTCACAGTATACAGTATACTGGCCACGGTGTGCAGTAAATGAAGCAACAGTATGTGATGGTGGTACTGAGGAGACACTTAGACATCCCTCTAAAGCACATTTTTGCAGCTCCTCACTATAAACAAGATAATTTCCTTTCATCAGTCAGTGCAACCGAACTACTGTAAATAAACAGCGAGCGCTGATGAACTCGCAGCTGGCTTCGTGCAGACAGAGAAAGAGGTTGCGTGCGCGTTCCTTGATCCATATTTGAACGTGCTTGCCGACGCCTCTGCTCATCTACAGGTCTGTACGTCTGCATGTATTTATGCGTGCGCTCCGAGGCTCCCCCCCCTCTACGCTACCTGGGGCAAGACTCATCTTCACTCAGCTCCATTACCCGTAGCAAATGGAATACATTTGTGTCAGGCTGCTGCATGGTGAGCAGGGGGGCCAGATAAATGTGTTTAATTAAAAAGTGTCATATCTACACTTAGAGATGGGACAGTCAGAAGAGCATGAATAATCAATAACCACACATACGTTGTATGGCACACGCATTAGAGACGCAAATGGTGCAAATACATTTCTAGCGAACGTGTGCGCAAACAGAGCACGATGACGGAGCTAAAAGTGGAACTTTGCTGTGAGGCAGTGTGTGTGTGTGTATGTGTGTGTGTGTGTGTGTGTGAGTGTGTGTGTGTGTATTCCTGCTTCTCTGTAAGACAGCTCTGTGTTCCCACCTGCAACAAGTACCTTTAGCACTTTGCAAAAGCATGTGGGGGACTAAGCAGATGCACTGCACCTGGACCGGATTGCAGAATTGCTCAGACTGGAAGCAGAACGCAATCAAATATAGACACAGGATACTGCTGAGTAAGAGCTATTGCATATGGCCTTTCGAGGAAACAGAAGCACTTCAATGTGGTCATCGTGGCAGCAGAATGACTCAATTGTGCACATCTGACTTGCAGATATTCATGCGCGCAGCTTTTATTCGGCCTGATCTCTACCGATGAGTCATGACAGGCTTAGGCTCTGCGCTTACTGCTGAAAAAAAAATTATGCAACACTTTCAGCTGGATGCATGTGTGTGTGTGCACGCTGAAATGAGCGCGCATGTGTGTTATACGACAGAGAGGGAGTCAGAGACAGACAGACAGACAGACAACCAAACAAGCACAGGACAAAGGGTCCTGGAGGTCAGGGATGAACTAAGCCTCGCCTGTGCTGTGTGCGCATGTGTGTTTGATGAATGGCGTGTATGCAAGTGCGTGTAATTTTAGCCGCAGCTGATTTGGAGGTTTAATCTGGACAGAATCAATCTGAGCTGGGCACAGATGTCAAAAGGCCTTTCTGTTTCCCAACCCTGCATGAAGTGTCATGTGTAACTACAAAGCAAACATTCTTTCCAAGACATCCACAAAAAAAAAAGGGAAAAAAAAAATTCTGTACTTACATTAATGGATGTTAGCAAAGCTTAGAAGCATTTTCAGAGTAATTTAAATGTCACTTTGCTCTCTGATGGAACATATCCGCTTGTGAAACTATACGACAGCCGCCACCAACTCTGAGACACACATCAATATGTAACTGCATCACCTCTTGTCTGTTAAGTGTCTGCTATAGGAAGACATATAAATCACAAAACTGACTACGTGCTTTATGGGTTTTAATTGGTGAACTACACCTATTGATCCAAGTTTCACAAGCTCAACTATCCCATTTCACTTCCTCATTTGACAACAACATTATGCGGTGAAACAAAACAACAAATCAATAAATAAAACCTATGCTGATGTATCGCTACTATGGCCGGCCGTGCTTACATACTGACATCTCATTTCCAATGTGAACTTCATTGAAATGGGAGAACAGCAGTGCAGCATTCAAGTGTTTCTGTTAAACCATGCTGTCACTGAGTTTATGAACCCACCAACCTAAAAGTAAACCATCAGCAGCTCTGTTGCCTTTTACTGACAAACATGACCCTGCACTCTGGTTACTACACTTCAGGGTTAAATAAAAACACTCCCGCAATATGGGGGACTTTAGTCCTTTTTTTTGAGTGCAGCCGTCCCACTTTGAAAGTGACTTTTGCTGCAAGCGAATTCATTATAGTCACGGGATTGATGGGCCTGGCGTGGTCGTGACTGCTAGCTCATAAACCCAGTGTGAGATACGAGGAGACGGAGAGCAGTAATGTGTGGCCGTGGCCCTGGCCACGCTCATAGCCAGACAGCACGCTCTGCGAACGACACCCAAAGTCTCTGTTGAAGAAATCAACGCTGCATGATAATGGACGCTTTGAAAACAGTGCACCTGGCAGAGGGCCTGATGGTTCCACTCATCATTCTCTGTTGCGTCTCCTCTCTGTTTCGTTAATTCTGCCTCCTGTCCAAACTACGACCCATTACAACCCTCAGGACGTCCTCAGAGTCACATCCAAATATAAAACTGCAGAGGATGTGAGTTAGATGCTGCACAGGAAAGCAGGCAGATTTTTTGACACTACTTACCCACAGCTGGTTTCCAACAGACTGTCTCCAACCTGAAGCGATGCCATGCCAAAGTCTGCTATCCTGATGTTGTTCTTTTCATCTAGCAACAGGTTCTCTGGCTTTAGATCCCTGTGGCTGAGGAAGACAGTGAGATGGAGACATAGAACGGTTAATGAAACATGAAAAAGCCCATCATAAGTTACACAAACACGCGAAACCGAGGAGCAACAAAAGGTGTTCGTCGAGGTCTATCAAACACCTGCGCTTCTCGGCTGGATCCACATCCACGCGCGCAGCTGTGAACAACGCAGCATCTTAACCCGCCGCTGATCACCCTCCTCCTCTCTGCAACACCTCTCGCTTTGATCTGCTGGTGCTGAAACTAAGGGGCTCCCACCTCGGCGCTGGGCACGGTACAAGGTATGACAGCCCCCTGCTGGGTCCTGTTCTCCTTCTGTTTCCCTCCCTCTTTGTCCCTCATCCCCCTTCCTCTCATCTCCCAGACAGCCACTAGCGAAAAAAAAAAAAAAAAAAAACTGGCTGAGCAAAGGGCATCAAGGCGAAGCAGCCGCAGAGGTGGTGTTCATTAGCTGCCATTCATTACCACTAAACACAGCGAGGGGGATAATATCCAGCGGACATCATCTCCCTCCTTAAAAGAGGCCATTGAGAGGAATATATTTCTCATATCACGTATGCTATTGCTGAGTCGGAGGTTAAAATCTCAATTTTTATGAGTGACTGTTCAAAGAGGAGTAGCATTAGCATTTTATTGTGCATTTAACATCTCTTCCAGGGTTGAGGGTTGTATTACATCACACTGTACTGCTCCGGTGCTGTGTGCCAAGGCTGAGGGGAGCACTGTAGACGCCGCTCACATGTAGGTGCATGTTCACCGACATCTATCCATCCGTTTATCTTTTCTACGTTCTACATACTTGATAAGTTCCCCCCCTTTACTCCCCTTTTAAATTGGGGCAAGTTATAAAGCCACAGGGCTGTCAGGCTCTCATGAACTAGACTTTCATCTTCTCTTTAGCTTAATGATAGAAAGGGAGCGATGGAACAATAGCTGGATGCATCCGCCTTTGAAGAGCGCCTCATCAGAATGGACATTTAACCTCAGATGACATCAGTTGCTGTACAACTCGTTTCCTGTCCGGGGGGATTAGCTGTCAGCTGGTTTGTTATCACGCTGGCAGTCTCTGTGATCCCTGCTATAATTGTAATAAAACATAAATAGCATCTAAAACAGTCCTCCCCGGGCTAAAAACCTTTATCATTTCACACAAGCATCATTTGGCAGTGATGTCGGAGGCCTGAGAGTTTTAACTAATGCCGTCAAAGCGCGTGAGGAAGGAACAAACATTTGCTCCGGAGCCACCGGTGTGAGAAAGTGACTGATGAGGGCATCTCCGGAGCTCCCCCTCCTGTATTCCACCAGGACGGTGCCATGCAGTCGAGCGCTCGGCACGTCTGATTATATAACGCCTTGAAAAAATAATGTTTCTCCCGGCAACAAAATGTTTCAGACAGCTGAAAGTTAAACATCACTCGCAACTGGAGTTTAAACACGACAAAGGGTCAACACATAATTCATCTGCAGCAGGCTACGGGGCCTCGAGGATGTTAAATTATTTGGTGTGAAACCGGTGACAAAAGCAACAGCAATGCTGATAGTGACTAATGTCTAAGACGGTGTTAAAACACTCTTAACTATCGGCGACAACAGACAGATAGCCGTCTTATTCTAACACGCTGCAATCATTGCTTCAGCAGAATCATGCATTCACAATTACTCTCTTTCTATGAACTGTCAGCCCAAAAAAACATCATCCGTAAGACCCGTAAACATGGTGCTATCACACGCCTATCATATGCAAAACATAAAGGGAGCCAACGTTTTAAGAGGCCGATCCACAAAAGAACGAGAGGAAACAGCACATTTAGCCGGTGGCAGGGCCGAGGGTACAAATTACATCTGGATGCTTTATTGGTTGTCAAGACCCTGGTATCTATAATAGGACATTAAACTGCCGCTCTGACACATTAGGCTGCACTTTGCTACTGTAATCTTGCTCACACAGCGGGCCTCGCAGCAGGGATAACTAATATGTCGTGCTGGAGTGGATGCCGTTAAAACAAATTCAACAGCTGCAATGAGATTGAATGCAACTGTAGCTTTCATTTAAAAAAAAGAAAAAAAAACTGGTAGTTGTGCGGCGTCAGTTGACACGCATGTCTCGAGGAGCCGTTTCTCAAAAACCCCTCATATGAGATGAGCGTATATATTTGCTGCACAGGTGGGAAATAAACACTATAAATGTTATGCGTGCAGATGAAAAGAGCAAGAGCAGAAAAATACCAAACGGAGAAGCGGTACTTAAGGTTTCATCCCTCATGTTAACATATATCTGCTGCACAGCTCTGCCTTGTTCTGCGGCCTCACACCTGACTGTGCACCGGGCCCTTACGATGATTCAGGATAAATTACAGGGGACGAGAGCGTGTCTACAAACCCTACGTGCCATCTGAGCGAGGTTTATACCCCTGGGGGAGCTGTTAGACACGATTCTTTGCGATCTAACATCAAGCCCTCAATTGCTCGCGATCATTTGCTCATACCATGCTGATATGTTCTGTTTTATAGAAGGCTGTAATGGGTCTGCTCTCCTGGGTGTCACATCTTTATAATACCTCAGACATGTTTATGGCGACGAGCAGTTGTATAACTAAAGTCCAAGGAAAATATACTTTCCCCCGACAGTGACACGCATGTTTTTAACGCTGCTTTTTTAAGATATGTGGCACTAATTAGCGACACCAGAACACTTGAAACTAACACTAATGGCTCAAATGCATCTTTCTGACACATTAACATGCTTGGAAAATAGCACACCTGTTCCTGCATTTTCATGAAGTACGAAAAGCCAAAATCCCGGTGCCACTAATGTTAGCTGGAGTGGGGTTTTTAACCATCGTCGCGAGTTGAAATGCACCCATTTAGCCTCGGGCGCACCTCTGTGTCATCCTCCTCTTTCTATCTTTCCTTTTTTTTTTTTTTTCCTTCCCCCTCTCAAACTTTTTTAGGCTTCTGTTGACCCAATTAGAGAGAGACGAAGCACTTTCACTTAAAAAGCTCTAGGCTAATATTCTATCGCATTAGCAAAGGAAGACAATATTCTGACTGCTGACTTGAGTGTGCTAAGCAAAATCGTTCATTAGCCAGTGGGGTTAATTGTGTATTAAGAGCAATGAGGGATAGGAAAGATAAAACTGCCTTTTTCTTTTTTTTTTTTTTCTTTTTTTTTGCTAATGGAAGTTGAATCTCAGCTCAAAGTGGGAGATATGTTTAGAATTTTGCTGCAATATTATTTTGTTGAGTTTGTCTTTTTTTTTTTCTTTAAAGCTGCCAAGAAGAAGCCTTTCCAACAAGGAAAGGATTGATGCCGGTCATGGCTAAGAAATGACTTACACTACACTGCCATATTAGCAGCACTGTCCGATATAGCATAAAAGTACCAGACATTAATCATAGGCTGCCTCCTAGCTATCCTATATTTAACTATATTTTATTTAATTACCAAGGACAACACAGTCTAACATTGTTAGATGGGGGAAGATGTAATACAGATGTGAAGTATACGGCCTATCGAGC
>NW_007577974.1:45658-47338 GCF_000690725.1 Stegastes partitus
GGAGTTATTCAGACATGCATGTCTGAGCCGAAAACCGATTCTAAAGAAGAACAATGATACGGAAAGACTCGCATATGAAACCCTGGCTGCCCGAATCTCTGTTTTTAAGACCAATGATAGCACACTGCACTCTCAGGGAAGAAACGCTAAACCATGGTGTTGGGTGCATATTTTGTTCATGATGTGTTACCAAGATAAGAAACTGGATTTTCACCAGAGGGGATCTTTAAAGATATCCCGTGTAGTTTTTCGTAACAGTGAGGACCATTTCAAAATGTTCAAAACATCACTTTTGCCAATGGGGAAGGAGAGGAATAGATTTCTTTAATAATAAAACTCCACATGACACACTTAAGTGCTGAAGTTAACGCCAGCATATTACTTTTGGTCTCATTTGATCTCATATTCTTGCCGTGATATTAAAAAAATTCACTTGGATTGCTCCAGAACAGTACTTAGTGCCTCTTTACACTGAGACCCGACACATTCCAGTAGTCTCCTCTTATATAACTTGCATTTAAACTGGATTAGTATTGAGATGAAAGCAAACAGCTACTTCTTCACACAAGATTTGCCTCTCCAGTGACTGGCTACGAGAGCATTCCTTGTGTCATCTGGGGGTATTTCCTATCTGTTCCTCTGGGGGTTTTGAGCAACACTGGGGCATGTTGCATGTAATGTAGTGACTAAAAAGTGGGATTACAATGACAGCTAGATCTGCAATAAACAAACTGCTTTGTTGTGCCAAATCTTTGTGCGCAACCCAGCGTTTGCTCTTAATCCAGAGGAGTTTGACTGCGAATGATAGGATGAGCAACGGACCTTCAAGGCAGAATAAACAGACAAGCTGCCAGAAAAGCATCGGCGTGAAGGAGTGTCATAGATATTAAAAACCTAGAGTAACGTCATGCAGCTAAGACATGGTGTCAAAATTCCTCTATAAATAGTCATCCGTGCATCGTACAAAAACTAGAAAGATCAGAGTTCTTTATCATCATCTTATATCTGGCTATCTAACCCCTTTATGTTGTCTTCAATCTGTTGGTGTTGCTCTCCTCTTTCTTTTTTCTACGTAACATCTTGCAGGCTAATTTATTTTACCTCCCACCTTTCTCACTATAACCACCCCCTTGTAACCACCAGCCCATTTCCTCCCAAATCAAGCACAGTAAACCAACTTACTACTTTAATTTTCCGTCCGCCCGCTCCATTTTTCATACCCATTTTACCCGCCAGATTTCCATTTTTTCCATTCCACCTCCTCTCAACATCAAATTTCCTCCTCTCGAAAAAGTTACACTTCCAACCTTAAACTGGCGCCGCTTGAGAAGAAAATATCAGAAAAACACAAAGACAAAGAGATACAGGGGGAAAAAAAAAAAGGATTTCCATTCTGTGTTGTTAGCAGCCATCAGCTGAAATGATGATAGGCTTTAAGTACAGGCTTTGTATGGGCGGCAGGCAGACAGACAGACGGATGGACAGACTGTCATTGGGGGGAAACTCTCCCCAAGAATGTCAACAAACAAAACCACAAACAGCAACAAGGGCATTGGCTGCTATTGACAGAGAGAGGCACGTAAAGAGGATAAAGGGCGACTAAAAACCTGAACTGCACGGTGCTGAAAGATGACAACGAAGGATTAACAGTAAATCAATTAATTGCTATTAACATTAAAC